>NW_016825566.1:279287-292167 GCF_001698545.2 Rhinopithecus bieti | reverse complement strand
TTTAAATCGACACAATGCCAAGATAAAAAAAATATCTAAACTCAGAGTCTAAAAGCATATAGCTCATTGTATTGATTTCTGATTACACATGAGAGGCAACTATGGCTTGAATTAGGATTTTTCATGAACTGCTTCAAAATGTTTCTCTTGTTCCTTGGAATCTTTCCTGTTTTCTTTCTTTATTTTTTTTTTCTTTTCTTTTCTTTCTTAGCATTTGGGAACTGCATTTTTCTATTTATAAGATTTAATTTTTACAAGTTCAGTAGGTAAATATATTTATGGGGTACATGAGATACAACAGGCATACAATGTATAATAATCACATCAGTGTAAATGGTGTTTCACCTCAAGCATTCATCATTTCTTTGTGTTATGAACATTACATTTCCACTCCCTGAATTATTAAAAAATTTACAATAAATTATTTCTAACTGTATTTACCCTGTTGTGCTATCAACTACTAGATTTTATTCATTCTATCTAACTAGTTTTTGTATACATTAACCATTCCCATTTCCCAATGCCCCCACTACTTTTCCCAGCCTCTGGAAAGTAGAATTGCTTTTCCACTCCCTATCTCCATGAGTTCAATTGTTTTGATTTTCAGTTCCCTAAAATAAGTGAAACTATATGAGGTTTCTTTTTCAGTGTCTGGCTTTTTTCACTTATAATGATGACCTCCACTTTCATTAATGTTCTTGCAAGTGACAGATTCTCATTTCTTTTTATAGATACGTAGTGCTCCATTGTGTATATATAACACATTTTCTTTATCCATTCATCTGTTGACAGACACTTAGGTTGATTCCAAATCTTACCTATTGTGAATAGCACTGCAATAAAGAGGCGGGAATAAATATCTCTTCAAGATACTGATTTTCTTTCTTTTGGATATATACCCAGCACTGGATTTGCTCTATTGTTGTTGAACTAATTTGTATTGCCCTCGACAGTGTACTAGCATTCTCGTTTCTCTTCCTACTCACCAGCGTTCATTACTGCCTTCATTCATCAGCATTCATTACTCTTGGATAAAAAACATTTTTACTGGAGTGAGATATTATCTCATTGTAGTTATGATTTACATTTCTTTGGTAATCAGTGATGTTGAGCAACTTTTCATATACACATGTTGCCATTTTTACGGGTTTTTTTGATAAATATCTATTCAGATATTTGATAAATATCTATTTGGCCATTTTTAATTGAATTATCAGATTTTTTTCCTACTGAGTTTTTTGTGCTTCTTATATATACGGTTATAATATTAGTCTGTTTTCACACTGCTTATAAAACATACGCAAGACTGGGCAATTTACAAAAGAAAGAGATTTAATTCAATTTAGAGTTCCATGTGGCTCAGGAAGCCTCCCAATCATGGTGAAAGCAAGGAGGAGCAAATCATGTCTTGCATGGATGGCAGCAGGCAAAGAGAGAGCTTGTGCAGGAAAACTCCCCCTTATAATAAGCATTAGATCTCGGGAGGCTTACTAATGCAGGAACAGCATGGGCAAAATCTGCCCCCATGATTCAATTACCTCCCACCAGGTCTCTCCAAAAACACATGGGAATTCAAGATGAGATTTGGTTGGGGACACAGCCAAATCATGTCAGTTATTGATCCTCATGCAATAGATACTTTGCAAATATTTTCTCTACTTCTGTAGGTTATCTCTTCATTGTTGATTGTTTCCTTTGCTGTGCAAAAGCTTTTTAATTTGATGTGCTCTCATTTGTCCATTTTGGTTTGATTGCCTGTGATATTTGAGTATTACTCATGAAATCTTTGCCCAGACCAATGTCTTCTGGAATTTTCTCAATGTTTTCTTAGTGATTTCATAGTTTGAGGTCTTAGATTTAAGTGTTTAATCCATTTTGATTTACTTTTTGTATATGGTGAAAGATAGGAGTCTACTTTCTTCTGAACCATATTCCAAGCACCATTTATTGAAGAGGCTTTCCTTTATCCAATGTATGTTCTGGGCACCTTTGTCAAAATGAGTCTATTGTAGATGTATGGATTTGTTTCTTTGTTCTCTATTCTGTTCTATTGGTCTGTGTGTCTCCCTTTATCCCAGTAACAGGCTGTTTTTGTTGTTGTTGTTGTTTCTATAGTATAATTTTGTTTCTGTGGTATAATTTGAAGTCACGTAATATCATTGTTCCATTTTTATTCTTTTGCTCAGGAATACTTTGGATGTTCTGGGGTTTTTGTGGTTCTGTATAAATTTTAGGATCAATTTTTCCTATATCAGTGAAGAATGTCATTGACACTTTAATAAGGAATGCATTGAATCTATAAATTGGTTTGGATAGTATGGACATTTTAATAATATTGATTCTTCTAATCCATAAATATAAAATATCTTTCCTTTTTTTATATGTCCTTTTCAATTTCTTACATCAATGTTTAACAGTTTCCTTTATAGAGGTCTTTCACTTATTTGGTTAAGTTTATTTCCAGGTATTTTGCTTTATTTGTACCTACTGTAAATAGGATTACGTTTTTTTTTTTTTTTTTTTTTACTTTTTCATACAGGGTCTCACATTGTTGCTGCGGCTTGGTTGCAGTGGTGCAGTCATGACTCACTGAACCCTCAATATCCTGGGATCTAGTAATCTTCCTACCCAAGTCTCCAAAGTAGCTAGGACCACAGGCATGTTCCGCCATGCCTCGCTAATTTTTAAAATTTTTTGTAGAAAAAGGCCTCACTATCTTACCCAAGCTGGTCTCTAACTCCTGGCCTGAAGTGATCCACCAACATTGGCCTCCCAAATTGCTGGGATTACAGCCTGAGCCACTGCACTCAGCCTGGGATTAGGTTTTTGATTTCCTTTTTCAGACTATTTGCTGTTAGCATATAGAAATGCTATTTATTTGTGCATGCTGATTGTATATTCTGAAACTTTACTGAATGAGTTTATCAGTTCTAGTAGTGCTTCAATATCTTTAGGTTTAAACATAAAATTTTGTTTTCTGGAAACAAGGATAATTTGACTTCTTCCTTTCTAATTTGGATGTGTTTCATTTCTTTCTCTTATCTGATTGCTCTAGCTAGGACTTTGAGTACTATTTGGAATAACAGTGGTAAAGGAGGCACTCTCCTCTTGTTGTATGTCTAAGAGAAAAGACTTTCAATTTTTCTCCATTTGGTGTGATGATAACTGTGTCTCTCATACATGACTTTTAATAAGGTATGTTCCTTGTACAGTCAGTTTTTTTATTTTTTTTCTTAAATCATGAAGAAACATTCCATTTTACAAAGTGATTTTTTCAGCATCAATTGAAATGGCCATAGTTTTTCCCTTTATTCTGTTGATATGATATATCACTTTGATTGATTTGCGTACATTGAACCATTCTTGTGTTTCTGTGATGAATCTGACTTGGTCATGAGGAATAATCTTTATAATGTGTTAATTAAATTCAATTTGCTAGTATTCAGTTGAGGATTTTTGCATCAGTGTTCATCAAGGATATTGGCCTGTAGTTTTTTTTTTTTTTTTTTTTTTTTTTTTTTTTTTTTTTTAGATGTCTTTGGTTTTGTTTCAGGTTAATTCTGTGCTTATATAATTACTTTGAAAATATTCCCTCCTCCTCTATTTTCAGGAATAGTTTGAGTAGGATTGCTATTACCTTTTTAAATGTGTGGTAGAATTCAGCAATGAAGCTGTCAGTTCCAGAACTTTTCTTGTCTGGGAGACTTTATTGTGACTTCTATTTTGTTACTTGCTATTGGTCTATTCAAGTTTTGGATTTCTTCATAATTTAATTTTGGTAGCTTGTATGTTAATAGAAATTTTTCCATACCTTATAGGTTTTCCAATTTATTGGCATATAGTTGCTCGGAGTAGTTTCTAATGATCCTTTGAATTTCTAAGATATTAGTTTTCATGTGTCCTTTTTCATTTCTGATTTTATTTAAATCTTCTCTTTTTTTTTTTTTCTTCTTCTGGCTAAAAATTTGTCAATTGTACTTACTTTGCAGAGAAAAGTTACTTTTAGTTACAAAATATTTGGTATTGTTTTCTTCATTTCAATTTTATTTCTGCTATGATCTTTCTCATTTATTTTATTCTACTAATTTTGAGTTTGATTTTCTTTTGCTTTTCCAGTTCTATAAGATGAATTATCAAATTGTTTGTTTCAAGTTTTTCTGCTTTTGTAATGTAGGCACTTGTAGCTATAAACTTTCCCGTGAGTATTGCTTTTGCTGTGTCTAATAGGTTTTTGGTATGTCATGTTTTCATTTTAACTTGTTTTAAGACAATATTTCATTTTCTTTTAAATTTTTTACTTGACTTACTGGTCATTCAGTAGCATATTGTTTAATTTTTTTTGTATATTCCCAAATTTTTGTTATTCATTTCTAGTTTCTAGTTTTGTTCTGTTGTGGTTAGAGAAAATATTTGATATATATATATATATCTATATATATATATCTATATCTATATATTGAATATATATATATATTGAATTTTTTAAGACTTGCTTTGTGGTCTAACATATGGTCTATTCTTGAGAATGATCCATGTATTGAGGAAAAGAATGTGTATTCTGCTGTTGGATGAAATGTTTTGTAGATATCTATTAGGTCCCTTTGATCTATAGTGCAGATTAGATCTTTGTCACTTTGGTGATTTTATTTCTGGATGATCTGTCCAATACTGAAAGTGAGGTGTTGTAGTCTCCAGCTATTATTGTACTGGGTTCTCTTTTGTTTCAATAATATTTGTTTTATGTATCTGGGTACTTCAGTGTGGGGTACATATATCTTTACACTTGTTGTATCCTCTTGCTGAATTGATTTTTTTACCATGGCAATGAACATTTTTGTCTCTTTTTATAATTTTTTCTTGAAATCTACTTTTGCTTACATAAGTATATCTACTCCCATAACTTTTTTACTTTCCATTTGCATGAAATACCTTTTTCCATCCTTTTATTTTCAGTCTATTTGAGTCTTTATAGTTGACACGTGTTTGTAGGCAACAGATTGTTGGGTCTTATTTTCTTTATCCATTCAGCCACTCTGTGTCCTTTGATTGGATAATTTAGTTCATTTACATTCAGTGTTATTATTGATAAGTAAGAACTTAACTTCTACCATTTGGTTATTTGTTTTCTGGTTGTTTTGTGGTCTTCTTTTTCTTCCTTGTTTCCTGTCTTCCTTAATGTGAAAGTGATTTTCTCTGATGGTATGTTTTAATTTCTTGCTTCATTGTGTGTGTGTGTGTGTGTGTGTGTGTGCGTGCGTGTGTGTGTATCTGTTGTAGGTTTTATGATTTGAGGTTAGCCTGAGGCTTGCAAGTGACAAAACTTATTATTTTAAACATACAACTTAACTCTGATTATACAAATTAACTAATAAGCAAAAAGAAAACAAATAAAACTTTCAACTTTTACATTGTCTTCCTACTTTTGACTTTTCATTATTTCTATTCATACATTATTATACCGTCTATGTCTTAAAAGTTTTGTAGTTATTATTTTGATAGGTTTGCCTTTTAGTCTTCCTACTCAATATATAAGTAATTTACACATCACAATTACAGTGTTATAATATTCTATATTTGTCAGTGTACTTACTGTTACCAGTGAAGTTTTCACCTTCATAGAATTTCTTATTACTCATTAAAGTCGTTTTCTTTCAGATTGAAGAACACTCTTTAACATTTCTTGTAGGACAGGTCTAGTGTTGACTCTTGATCTCTTTAAAATGGAAATGTGTGGCCACTGTGGAATCATCAATAACCACAGGGCTATTCAAACTTTGGTTAACTATATCCCTATTCTTTTAGGTATAATCGAAGGAAAGGAGAAGATGTAAATCCCCTTTGCTTAGGTCAGATATTTTATATTGAGGTCACTTTCTCTGAGATAAAATAGATAATGCTTAGCTTCAAGAAACAGATACACCAGTGATTTTCTCTCTGACAAATCATGGCCACCAAATCAAAAGACGTGCATGCAAGTTTATGTGGCAAGGAAAGAATGCTCAAAGAAAGCCATAGGAATTTAATTCTTTCTGTTTGGATGCTGTCTCAATACCCCAGACTTCCTCTTGATCATTTTAAGTTTGTATGTAGATAGAAACTATTATATGTTAATCAATTTTAAACATTCTCTTTGTTACTAGAAATAATTATAAGCATGGATACCTTTTATTTAATCAAGGATAGCCCCTTATGCATCCTACTATTTGACATGGTTATAACATTAAATATACAAAATATAAAGAAGAGTCAGACTAAGTGAAGCTGTTTTTAAAATTTCATACTGTCACGCCAGTAGTCCAAGAACTTTGGGAGGCCTAGGCAGGCAGATCACCTGAGGTCAGGATTTTGAGACCAGCCTGGCCAACATGGTGAAACCATCTCTACTAAAATACAAAAATTAGCTGGGCGTGGCAGCAGGTGCCTGTAATCCCAGCTACGCAGGAAGCTGAGGTAGGAGAATTGCTTGAACCTGGGAGGCAGAGGTTGTAGTGAGCCGAGATTGTGCCATTGCACTCCAGCCTGGGTGACAGAGTGAGACTCCACCTCAAATAATAATAATAATAATAATTCATACTGAAACTTGTAAGTTAATATTTATGTCTCTCCTCAAAATAGGGGATAAAAAATTTATTTACTATAAAGATCATTCAGTTAAACTGTTCTTATTTGTAAGATTATTTTTAGATTATGATTTTGTATGTGGAACACAGTGAATACTAAGAAAACAAGGTAAGGATGAAAGGTAACTTCCACATTGAATATAATCATGCTACTAGAAGTTTGATTAATTCCCAGCATATTGATATGTAATAATCAAACCAAGTGATCTTATATTTAGCTCTTCTGTTTTTAATTTTTATTACAACATTAATAACTATAACTAGAGCCAAAATACATAATAAACCATGCTTCATTATATTTTTTGAATAACTATGTTGAGCTTTTTCTTATAATGACAGATGATTAGTTCAACTGTTTGGTGTTTTATTGTAACATTCATTTTCAATTTGATGTTATTAATCTAATTTCTTTATGCAATGATGGTAGTTCTTCAAAAACTTTTTTAATAAAGTCTATGAGTATAAGAATGAACCTAAAACATCTAGTTTTTCATGAAATACCTATAAATATTCAGCAAGGAGAAATAGATATTTGATGAAAACTTGATGGAAAAGGCTGTAGGAAAACCCAGTGATTGCAATTGCATAAAGATAATGAGGTTATTTTCATTCCTCACTTTTGCTGGCATAGAAGCTATAAATTGAAAAGAAAGATCTCAGGAATAGTCATAGGTCATTAATCACACCTAGAAAATATTTTGCATCTCTAACATATGCATAATAACAAGTAAAAATATTTGGAAATACAGCAATGATTACATTGGTGCATTTTTAAAATGTATAGTACCAGACTAAATTGTGGCCAAAGCTGTATTTTTTTTATCTTTCTGATCAATTATTTTTACCATTTGACAAAAGTTTAATTATGTTACACTAACAACACATTTGTATAAAAACAAATCTACTAACTGCCTTAGCAAGAAATTAGTCAGAAACATTAAGCAAAGAGAAATGAAAGGTTTTTTAGATAGATTGCTAATTTGATCCTAAGTATTTATCCTGCATATAATGTATTGCTTTTAAGAAATGATATATATCCTAAAGGTCACAATAGACAATTAAATTGATTATTTTAATAATTGGTTCCAGTACAAAGCTATTATGTTTTCTTCATCAGTTTGAACTTTGCTACCCTTAATGATAATAATATTGCTAATAATAATAATTGTAAGCATATATCGCACACTTACAGTATGTCGGCACTGTGCTAAAAAGTGTGTTATTACACTTTATTCTCAGCATGATCATGGCCAGATGAGAAGACTCCAGCTTACAACTAAGGCTTAACTTTTGCTCACATAACTAGTGAGAAACAAAACGGACCAACACAAAGTCAAATATAATGATTAAGAAAACTATACTAAAGTATATTGAACCCATCTTTGCAAACATTACAACTGAGACAATTATTGCAGTGAAAGATAGCTGACATAACTGACTCCATCTTGTTTCTCATCTCCAAGCTGTCCTTGTTCGTTCCCGGGTGTAGGCCAAACTAACTCTAGGAGGAATTGGGTTTATGCTTTACCTTTGAAATAAAGATGACAATGGCCCTTTCCCAAAATAAATCTCCTTCCTGGGGACTAGACTGCCTTTGCAGGACTAACAAATTATCCACAAGACTAGAAATTACGGTTTAGGGGTAATGGAGCTGGAGGCTGCAAGATTCTATACCTCCCCAAATTGCTTCTGGGGATAACATCATTATTGTAAAACCTAAGATCAGTGTTTGAGATCTTTTTCAGATCCTGCACTCAATGGATCAGCTGACACCACCTGGATTGATGAATTGGCTCATTTGGTGTTGTGGCCCTCACCCAGGAACTGATTTAGAGCAAGAGGATGGCTGCAACACCATATGATTTCATCTCCAACCCAACCAATCAGAACTCCCAACTCACTGGCCCATCAAATTATCCTTAAAACTCTGATCCCTACATGCTTGGGGAGGTTCATTTGGGTAATAACAAAATTCCCAGTCTCCCACACAGCTGGGTCTGTGTAAATTACTCTTTCTCTATTGCAATTCCTCAGTTTTGATAGATTGGCTCTGTATAGGGATTGACAAGGGGAACACATTGGGCAGTTAACAGTATGTCTGAAAACTTTCAACATAAAATTTATATGCTAAAATCTAATGTCAACTTCAAAGTTTTCAAAGAAACATTGTTTAGATAAAATTTCCTCCATTTTTCTTTAAGTTATGAAAATAGATAGATTCTAGCTTGGGGTTACATTTTTGTCTACCTTTACACCTGAAACAGAGAAAAGAAAATAAAAATGAAAGCTCACCTAATAATTCATAATGACAATCATCTAAAATTACATAGATTTGAGGCTTAAATTGACACTGCTTGTGAACTAATTTAAAATCAAAACACATGATAGGACATATCAAAGACAACATATATCAGGGCCTACGACAAAATGTGAGAAGGGTAATTTACCACTGTAGTCACTTTCACTAAAACCTATTAGCTCAGTGTAACCATGAGAAAATTATCACACAAGCCCAAATTGATGAATATTCTACAAAATGCCTGACCAATACTCTTAAATAAAACTACCAAGATCATGAAAATCAAGGAAAGCTTGAAAAACTGCCACAGAGCAGAGGAGACTGAGGAGGCGTGATGGTTAAATGTAGCATGGCATCTACAACAGGATCCTGAACAAAAAATGAACAGTAGTTATGAAGCTAGTGAAGTGTGAATAAAATTGGAGATTAATATACCAACGTTGGGTTCTTAGGTATTACAAATGCACCATAATAATATAAGACTTTAATAAATGGAGATACTGGGTATGTCATATGGGAACTCTCTTTTATATATTTACAACATTTTCTGTGCATCTAAAACTGTTCTAAGATGCAAATATATATATAGTAGATATATATTTTATATATATATAATTTTTTATATTATATACATTTTTATTTTATTTTATTATTTATTTATTTATTTTGAGCAGGATCCTCACTTTGACATTCAGGTGAAGTACAGTGGCGTGATTCAGCTTACTGCCAGCCTCATCCTTCCAGGTTCCAGTGATCCTCCTGCCCAGTCCGCCAAGTCATCTGAGACTACAGGGCTACGGCAACCACATCCAGCTAATTTTGTATTTGTTATGGAGACTGGCCTTTCACTACGTTGCCCAAACCCCTGAGCTCAAGCGATCCACCTGCTCGGCCTCCTTCAAAAGTGCTGAGATTACATAGCATGAGCCAATTGTGCCCAGCCAGCCCCAACTAAGATTATTAAAAAAAAAAAAAAAAAAAAAAAAAAAAAAGCTCCGGTTTATAATAAAGTTGAAAATACTTCTGAGTTTGTAGACCATACCTTTTTGGTAGAAACAAGTTAAATTATCTTTTAAAATACACAAATCACAAATCATACTTCAAGTGTTCCCACAGAAAATATTCCAAAGGATACATTCACAAAAAAGGAGAAAAAGGCTGCCTGTGGTGGCCAACACCTATAATCCAGCACTCTGGGAGACCAGGGTGGGAGGATCACTTGAGCCAGGCATTCAGACCAGCCCTGGCAAAAGAGAAAGACCGCCACCTCAAAAAACATAAATAAAATAATTTTTAAAAATTTAAAATTTTTTTAAAAGGAAAAAAAAAAAAAATCAAAGCCAGAGGAAGTCAAGAGCCTTTAAGTCATAGTCTGAAAAATTAAGAAGCAGTTATTGGATTATCAGATACATAAGTATTATTTAGTTGAATGGAATGTTTCAAGTTCTTTATTTCCAAATTCAAGATCACATATTTGAACATTACTGTAATGACTATATTTACATTAAAAAATAAAAGGGATATTGAAAACAGGATAAAGGAAAATCTATCAACAGAAAGTGACCAGATAGATCTGTATAAAAAGCCAATTTAATTTCTAGAAAAGAAAATATTATTCAATGTGAAAACTAAATTAATCATTTAAACATAAGACTAGACCCAGCCAAATATCAAATTATTGAATAAGAATTAATAATTAGATTATTATATGAATGCAGCAGAGTAAAATAAAGAAGCAGAATATATAAAATGGAAGTTAAAGGTCATGAAGAATGAAAAAGGGGGAAAATGTCTATCATAATGCTAAATAAATTACCAGAAGGAATGAAAATAAGCAGATAAGGTGAATATTTGAAGAGATCACACTTAACAAATGTTCCCAATTGATGAATGACAATATAGCAGTTTTGTGTTTGGAAATCACTGTGAATCTTGAGGAAAATAAATACTAAAACTCTGTGTTGTGGATTTACTGAAATTTTAGAACACCAAAGGAAAAAACAATAACAATTCTACATTTGCAGAAAGAAAAGAATGGCAATTTGATAATTCTTATTTTGACAGAGAGAATGGAAGCCAAAGATAACGAAATTATTTATTTAAAATGCTTAAAATATTTCACTCCAGAAGTCTAAATCCCATAAAGCTATTTTTTTCAGTAGAATGTTTCAGTCAAAAACTAAGGATACATCATTGAGAATACTATCAGGAGACATTTGATAAAATTACTTTTGCCAGATGTATTTCAGGAAGATGGTAAATGACCTACAAAAGAAGAATTGACTTGCAGGAAGAAATGACATGCAAAATAAAGTGGTAAACATGAGAAAACAGATGAACTTGACATTTACAAAACAGTAGTAACAAATCATAGTTGGTAGTGAGTACAGTGGCTCACTCCTATAATCCCCGCACTTTGGGAGACCAGTGTGGAAGGATCTCTTGAGCTCAGCAATTCAAGACCAGTCTAGAAAATACAGCGAGAAACCTAAAAAAGAATTATCCAGGCAAGATGGTGCGTGATTATAGTCCCAGCTACTCAGGAAGTTGTGACAGGAGGATCACTTGAACCCAGTAGTTTGAAGTTGCAATGAGCTATTATTGTGCCACTGCACTCCAGTCTGGGCAGAATGAGACTTAGTCTCTGAAAAATCAAATCAAAATAAAATGTAAAAAACAAATCATGCTTACTAAATTTAAAACAAAATTAAAATAATCAACCAGAAGGGTCTGTTAGTTGAGAAGTGAAATGTCAGACATAATAGCAATTTATTTACTATTTACTATTTTTTATGGGATGAATTAACTTCAGATTATACTATCCTAAATATGTGTATTTAAATTTATAGCATAGCAAATAGAAAAATAAAAAAAGTAGTATATAATTTTCCAAACAGTGAAGGTAATGTGGAATCAACAGTCAATTCAGAAATTGACTAAAAAAATAAATAAATAACAGAAAAGTGGGAAAAGAGCACAAATAACACAATAAAAATTAATCTAAATATACTCAGTAAATAGGTATGACTAAACTTTCAAGCTAATAATTAAAAATTGTCAACTATATGCTGTTTGCAAGATACAAACATAAAAACACAGCAAATATTTGAAGTCAAGTGGTGGAAAATTTGTGGAATTTTAACCAAATATCAATTGTTAACAAAATGTTGATATCAGACAAAAATACTTCAAAGGCAATCATTTTAAGAAAAAAAAAAACAATACACAATGATAGAATTTTTACTAGCCAAGATGATATAACAATTCAAAATGTATTTCCCACATAAAGTAACTTCAAATATAAAACACACATATTAGCAGAACTATAAGAAGGAATTAATAAGTCTACTATCATAATATGAGAGTTTAAAACAATTCTCTCAGTAAATGACAGCTCAAACAGATGAAAATTCAATAAACTATACATTTAAACAAATTATTTATGACTGCCATAATATACATGTATAAAAAATCATTTCACAACCTGAAATAATGCATGCTTCCTAAAGCACATAGGAAAAGTTTTGTCAAATTTTAACCTACTAATCCAAAGAGAAAATCTGCACAAAACACTAAGGCATAGGGGCACCCAGACTACTTGTTCTATACACCAGATGATGGCATTGGAAATCAATGACATAAAGATAACAAAGGAAATATCATTTACTTAAAATTAAATAACACATTTAAAACAATGCTGAATTTATATCTGCAAAAGAATATACTAACACCTGTTTAAGTGTTATAACTACAAATATTTAAACATAATCTTTACATCATTTATGATCATATCACTTTAAATTGCAAAATAATAGACTACATAAAGTAAATTCACAATATAAATTATTAATTTCATAAAAATATTTGCCAAATTTCATAATGATAAGCTGAAACATAGCTATTTCAATTTATATAAACACATTAGTGTTTAAAAATATATTTATATAATAGTCACAGACAG
>NW_016825566.1:265341-276632 GCF_001698545.2 Rhinopithecus bieti | reverse complement strand
AGAAAGAAAGAAAGAAAGAAAGAAAGAAAGAAAGAAAGAAAGAAAGAAAGAAAGATAAATGAACACATAAATTTTTTAAATGAAAGACAAAAGCTTTTAAAGAAATATATTTTTATATATCGCTGTACAATATGCTTATTTTTAACCCAAGTGTTATTATAAGCCTGTAATCACAGCACTTTGGGAGGTCTAGGAGGGTGGATCACCTGAGGTTGGGAGTTCAAAATCAACCTGCACAAAATGGCAAAACCCCGTCTCTACTAAAAATATAAAAATTAGCCAGGTATGGTGGTAGGTGCCTGTTATCCCAGCTACTTGGGAGGCTGAGGCAGGAGAATCGCTTGAACATGGGAGGCGGAGGTTGCAGTGAGCCGAGAGATCACCACTGCACTCCACCCTGGGTGACAGAGCGAGACTACATCTCAAAAGAAAAGGAAAAGAAAAAAATAGTTTTAAAAAATAAAAAGTTTCGAAAGTAAAAAAGTGTCAGTAAGAAAATGTTATCGTTGAAGAAAGAAAAATGCTTTTTATATATTTGGTCTAGCCTGATTGTACAGTGTTCATAAAGTCTACAACACTGTACTAGTCCTTCACATTCAGTCACCACTCACTCATTGTCTCAACTCAGGGAAACTTCCAGTTCTGCAAGCTCCATTCTGATAAGTGCCTTATACAGGTACACCATTTTTAATCTTTCGTAGTATATTTTTACTATAACTTTTCTATGTTTACACAAACAAGTGCTTACTATTGTGACACAATTGACCACAGTATTTAGGAGAGCAGCATGCTGTACAAGTCTGTGGCCAAAGAACAATAGATTATACCACATAGCCTAGGTATGGAGTAAAGTTTGTGTAAATGCACTCTATGATGTATGCACAATGATGAAATGACATGTTCATTTATCAGACTGGATACCCATCATGAAGCTACTCATGACTCTAATTCTTTCTGAATTAATTTATTTCTGTGCCTCTAATATGAACAATAACTTTTGTTCAAAAGCTAATACATTTTGTTTTATTTTATTTTTTGTAACTTTTTTGTTAGGTTCAAGGGTATATGTGCAGGTTTACTAGATAGGTGAATTGTGTGTTGCAGGGATTTTGGTGTACAGATCATTTTGACACCTAGCAAATAAGCACAGAACCCAATAATTTTTTTTCTGTCTTCACCCTCCTCCTACCTTGTGCCCTCAAATAGGTCCCAGTGACTGTTTTCCCCTTCTTTGTGTCCTTATGTACTCAATGTTTAGCTTCCACTTATAAATAAGAACATGCGGTATTTGGTTTTCTGTTTCTGTGATACTTACCTTAGGATAAGCTCCATTCATGTTCCTGCAAAGAATATAATCTCATTCTTTATATGGCTGCATAGTATACGTGGTGCATATATATCACATTTTCTTTATCCAGTTTACCATTGATGGGCATCTAGGTAGATTCTATGTCTTTGGTATTGTGAACAGTGCTGTGGTGAACACACACATGCATGTGTCTTTATGTTAGAATGATTTATATTCCTTTAGGTATATATCCAATAATGGAATTGCTGGGTCAAATGATAATTCTGTTTTAATTTCTTTGAAAAACTGCCAATTACTTTCCACATGGCTGATCTAATTTACATTCTTTCCAACAGTGTATAAGTGGTATAAGTGTTTTCTTTTCTCTTCAACCTTGTAGCATCTGTTATTTTTTGACTCTTCAGAAATAGCCATTCTACTGGTATGAGATAGTATCTCATCGTTGTTTTGGTTTGCATTTCTCTAATGATTAGTGATGTTGAGCATATTTTCATATGCTTGTGGGCTGCATGTATCTCTTTTTTTGAGAAGTGTCTGTTCATGTCCTTTGCCTACTTTTTAATTAAGTTGTTTGTTTTTACTGGTAAATTTGTTTAAATTCCTTATAGATTTTGCGTATTAGGCTTCTATTGGCTACATAGTTTGCAAATATTTTCTCCCATTCTGTAGTCTTTTGCTATGCAAAACCGCTTTAGTTTAATTATAGCATATTTGCCAATTTTTGCTTTTGTTGCAATTGCTTTTGGCATCTTTGTCATGATATCTTTGCTAGGTCCTATATCCAGAATGGTATTTCCTATGTTATCTTTTAAGATTTTTCTCGTTTTAGGTTTTGCATGTGAATCTTTGATCCATTTTTAGTTAATTTTGAATATGGTATAAGAAAGGGATCCAATTTTTGTCCTTGGCATATGACTAGCCTCTTATCACACCATCATTTATTGAATCTGAAGTCCTTTCCCCATTGCTTGTTTTTGTTGAGATTGTCAAAGATCAGATGGTTGTAGTTGTGTAGCATTCTTTCTGGGTTTCCTATTACGTTGCATTAATCTATGTGTCTGTTTTTGTATCAGTACCATGATGTTTTGTTTACTGTAACCCTGAAATGTATTTTAAAGTCTGGTAAATTGATGCCTCCAGCTTTCTTGTTGAACTTATTTTAAATTGCAAATCATCTTGAGAGATGAGCTGCCAACATTAAAAATTAATACAAAATCTAAAGTGAGAGTAATAAAATCAATTGTTAACAAGGTCAGGCATGGCATGTGTGGTTCATGGGAACTACTTAACAAATTTAGCAACAGTTAACATAGGCATCCCTCTAATATTTGCAAGGATTGAACAGAGATGCAAAAGGATGGGCATTTACCATATGTGTACATATAAAAGATATAAATTAACCTAATAAGCTATTAAATATAACAGATCCTATCATCATACTTGACAGTTATGATTTCATAAAGAAAAAAATGAAAACACATGTAAAGCTGCTTCTATATAATTAAAATTTAGCAAATTACCAAATTCTGAATTTAGTTTCATGCATTTTGGAGACTCTCAATAAGCAGATTTTCTGTACTCAAGTGAAAATATAAATCATAATTGATAAATACAAAATTTCTAATAATTTTTTGAATAAATAGGAAATCATTTTACTACAATCAAATTGTATTAGATATTAAAAATATATTCACAGTTCCAGTGTTCAGATACATCTAGCATCCTATGAAAAATATTGGTATCACACATGTGAATGTCACAGTTAGGTCTATTCAAGATATTTCAAGTTACCCTAACGTTTTTAACATCACAAATTATTCTTTAGTTTGATGTACAATTGTTACTAAAAAGAGGTCCTGATCCAGACCCGAAGATAGGGTTCTAGAATCTCATGCAAGAAATAATCTGGGCGGGTCCACAGAGGAAAGCAAAAGCAAGTTTATTAAGAAAGTGAAGGAATAAAAGAATGGTTACCACATAGGCAGAGCAGCTCCAAGGGCTGCTGGTTGCCCATTTTTAAGGTTATTGTTTGATTATATGTGAAAGGAAGAGTGGATTATTCATGCACCATGTAGTTACCATATAGGGTAACTTCATGATGGTGTCATGACATTTGCAAACTGTCATAATGCTGGTGGGAATGTAGCAGTAAGGACGACCAGAAGTCATTTTCATCCCCATCTTGATTCTGGTGGTTTTTAGCCGGCTTCGATACTTCAACTTGTTTTATTAGCAAGGTCCTTATGACCTGTATTTTGTGCCGAACTCCTGTCTCATCCTGTGAATTAGAATGCCTTAGCCATCTGGGAATGCAGTCGAGTAGGGCTCAGCCTTATTTCACCCATCCCCTATTCAAGATGGAGTTGCTCTGGTTCGAACCCCTCTGACACAGTTGTTTGATAGGCTACTAAACCAGAAATTGAAAGTAGAAGAGAAACAACAAAATGGGTGTTCAGCACAAATAAGAAGTGACGCTCTGTTAGATAAGAATCAGTTGCATCCATGCTCTTCTAGAGGAAAGACGGGACAAATTAATTCATCTGCCTTTTTTTCTTACTGCTTTGGTTTTCTATTGTTGCTCTAATAATTGCTAAAAACTTAAAAGGCAAATTTATTATCACACAGTTCTGTAGGTCAGAAACCCAACATAGATTGAACAGGGCTTTATTTCTTTCTAGAGGTATTGGTGGAGAATCCACTTCGTTGCCTTTTCTCTTTTCCAGGACCATTGGTGGTTCACTGTCTCCCTCTTCTATCTCAGAAGGCCACATTATTTCATTTCTCTAACCCTTTCACCACAAGTATCTTTCTCTTTGATCCCATCTGGGAAAGGGCTCTGCTTTCAGAGACTTATATGATTAGTGTGGACCCACCTAGGTGATCCAGCATAATCTCGTCATGTTCGGGATTTTGTAATTACATCTACAAAATATCTTTTGTCATGAATCTGTCATGGCAAATGCCTACCATATTTATATAGGCCCTTTTGCTGCAAATCCTTCCCATACCCTAAAGCAGTGTTTACTTCTAACATTCACAACAGCAGATCTCAGCCATATTCATAACATTCAGATGTAATAACATTTGTTTGAAGGAGAAGAAATGTAGACAAGTGTTATCTTGGGATCTGAATGTTTTTTTGTCCAAGAAGAGATGTTATGTTTATTAGTTTGTGTGGTGGTAATGCTGAGCACTACATCACAAATGACAGAAGTCTCCAAATTTTCTTAAAAGATTTGAATTTTTGTATTTGTGATATATAGGATTCATTAAGGGATGGGGCTCAGAACTTTTAAGGGTCTTTCGTATCTGGGTCTAAGCAGACTATTACATATAAGAACAGGGTTGCTATAAACAAGATGCCTCTTTTGAAATAGTGAGAAACCAATAGATCGAAGAAATCCCTAGTTTACTTACCATGTGTTAGAGTCATCTTAGTGATTTGCTGCTATTCCCAGATTTATTTCTAGGTACATGTTAAAATGATACTTCCCTGACTCTTTCAAGTTGGTGTTAGTTCAGAAACTGAAGGTTCAGGCAGGGTGTGGAAACTCAAGCCTATAATCCCAGCACTATGGTAGGATTTCTTGAGCCCAGGAGTTCAAGACCACCCTGGACAATACGGGGAGATTCTGTCTCAATTTATTTAAAAAGATGAAAAGGTGGGAACTATTGGTTCTGAGATTTTACTCTATTTGCAAGATAACAAGTTAGCCTGCCTGCAGAGTTTTATATCTATATGCTAACAGAAAATCTGAGGTCTCTGGGTCAGAGACAAAAACGGTTTGTTCCTAATGGAAAAAGCTGCAGAAGCTAGAATAATATCATAGTGTTTGTTCCCAATCTCCAATTCATACAATATAATATGGTGAGGAGTAGATTGTATTTGCACATGTATTGGACTGTACAAGAGAAATTCTTTTAGTTTAGGAGATTCTGATCTTATGCAGGGTTACTGATAATATGCCCATCTTTACCACTGGGAGAGAGAGAGACCTTGTCTTTACTCTGGAAGGTAAGCTAATCTTCTCCAGAAATAAAAAGAAATCTTTATCTTTACTACCCTGGAATCTTTATCTTTACTACCCTGGAATACCTTCAAAGAGAAAGACATCCCTAAAGTTTACTACCCTTTAATATATTGTTGTGCTAACGTCTTTAACCTAGCTATAAATGCTTTTGTTTTATTATGCAGAAATATGAGATAACCCAGGAGAATTATCTCTCAACAGTTAGGCATGATCCTATGACCTATTTGGTTAATAAATTACAAATGGAAATAGTCCATAATACTTCCAGATGGAATCTTTTAAGAATCAGTGTGTGACTCACTGTGCCCTTCCTCTTTCCTGAGTGACATGATACTTCCTGAGTGACATGATACTTGCCAGAATTACTATAACATGAAACAAAGACTACAATAATTTGGCACTTGTGCATAAGGACAACGAATAAACAAACAATAAACATTTGTTATTTAAATTACTGAAACATAATTGAACGTATTCTGATTTGTACAACATAAAAATTAAGTGCCATATTCTCTGAGTTATGACTCAATGTAATTTTTTGGTCTTCCAACACATATTCTTATTTTACTTAAAGATAGCAAACTCAAATACAGTCAGTCCTCAATTTAGAATGCTTTGACTTGTGTGTGTGTGTTTTTTTTTTTTTTTAATTTACAATGGTGTGAAGCAACATACATTGAGTATAAATTATACTTCAGTACAGCATTCAGTAGATTACATGGGATATTCAACACTTCATAATAAAATAGGCTTTCTGTTAGGTGATTTTGTCCAACTCTACTCTAAAGTAAGTGTTCTGAGCATGCTTAAGACAGGTTAAGCTAAACTATGATGTTCTGTAGGTTAGGTGTGCAAAATATATTTTGTATTAAAATATTTGAACTTATAACGAGCCATTGGGACTTAACCTTATCATAACTTGAGGAGCTTCTGTATTCACCATTCTTGAAAGTATTTAGAAATTGCATGCATTCTTTTCATTTTCTCAGAATGATCCTTTATTGTACCTATTCATATCTCCAGTAGTAAAATCCATCTTATCTTTCTGACACAATTTCTCTCAGTCACTTTGCCAGCCAGAGACTTTTGGCTTGTGATGCCCCTGCCCAGGCCGTGCTCAAGCCCAGGTTCACTGCAGGAGATGCCTTGTCTGCTCGGCCCATGGGACTGCACATGGCTTGCACTCTGGCAAGGATCCTGTGGCTGCTGAGGCTGTGCCTTCAGCCCCTGCCAGGAGAGGGTGTATTAGTGAGCAAGTGAGGGGTCCAGCTGGCTCTTCAAAGAGATGTCACAGGAGCAGACTCTGTGCGAGGCTTGCAGCTGGACCAGGCATGTCGCAAGCACCTCCCATGGTAGAATCTGGCATGCAGATGAGGGGAACGTGGTAGCACTCAGACAGGGTTGCCCATGACCCTGAAGCCCTAGAGGGGGTGTTACAGCATCCTAATTAGCTCTTATAGTCTCACTGCCCACAGCCCAACAATGATGTCATGTTAACACCTCTGTCAGCCTTTTGCCCCACACCACCCTGTGGTTCTAGGGCTGGTTAGGCCCCAGTGCTGCTTCCCTTCACATGGCGCAGTTTCCCTCCACAGGTGGAGGGCAGAGGGCTGCAGTCTTACAGCCTTCTTTGTACCCACATTCGATGGGTCCTGAGTTCTTGTCCTGTGTCCGAGAAGAATGAAGATACACTGACAATTGGAGAGTGAGGAGGGTGGAGAAGAATTTTATTGAGTGACAAAATAGCTCTCAGCAGAGAGGGAATGTGAGGGTGGTCTCCCACCCAAAGTCTGGTGGTCTCTGTCCATGTGGCTGGATCTGGGGCTTTTATGGGATCAGAATGTTGAGTGCATGCTGATTTGTTTGTGAGTAAGCAACAAAGGCTAAAGCAAAAGCACCACTCAAAGAGGGGCACAGTCATGTAAAAAAACAATTAAGGAAGGGTAGGTATATATAAAATAGGTGAAGGGTATGGATCAATGAAAGGAAATTGCAACAAACAGGAAGAGGAATTCTCAATCTGGTCCATGGATTCACCTTGCACTTGTAGCTTGGCTTTTAATTGTCTTTGGCTTGAAGGTTGGGGTTCACTGGAGACCCACCCTTGTCTGCCTGGGATTTGTCTGCCTCTTGTTGCTACAGTTTCAAGATAAAGATTGTGTCACTTTTTAAACAAAGTCTTATACTAATTTCCCTGGAAATGTTATATTTTTTAAGCATGCCACTACTTGATAATTGTATTTTATATATTTTTTCAAATCCTGCTTTTTTTCATAATCATATATACAAATCTCTGGTAGTGGTGATCAGGAGCTATACCAAAAAACTCAGCACCAGATTTTGTACCAACAGGAATTAATAAATGCTTAGTGAGTTGCATGGTCTTCAATTAACATAGTTGCAAGCTTCTAAAAGGTATACAAAATAATTTTCTAATAAATGAGTTAAAAGTATTCATTTTATATGAAGAGTCTGCATTTCTTATATACATTTACATTGTTATAAATTGAAGGTATATAAATTGCAGCAGTATTTATGATAAACCCCAAATTATTGATGTGTTAAGATAATGTTTGCATATATGCCAGACAAGAATAGAAATGCAGATGATTAAGGTGATTAAGTACATATTCACTGCGGGAGGTGTGAGGCACTGTGACAAACTAAAGAGGATATGTTTGCTTTATAAAATGCAATCATTAATGAGTTCTCATAGTTATGCAATGAGGAAAGGTAGGGCTAGTATTATGAAATCTTTCAAGTGATCAATACTGAGCATAGGAAATTTAAGCAAAATATATATATTTATTTTAAAAATCAAGATAAAAAATAATATTGACTATATATTTGTGTTAAATTATCAATTATATATTTTATTACAATAAAGTAATTAGCATAGCCAACTAACACAAATAATTATCCGAAAGACAATTCATCAATTTTGCAATGAAATTAGGAGACTATGAAACTTTTGTCTATTACAAATTGTGTTATTCTCCTGCTTTTGTCTTTAATGAATGAATTCAAAATCACATAGATTTCTATTTAATTTTTAAATTACATAACTTTCAATAACAAATAGATTCTATCACTCTTATTCATATTATATAATTGCTTTTGTTTTATACTTTCTCAATTCTGGTTAGCCTAAAGATTATATTCCATGCTTAAAACTCCTAAGAATTATATATCATTTGGATTTTTCTTACTTAAGATCTTTATACATACAAATGTTATTTCTGTGAACTCCCATTTTTTTCCTATCCTATCTACTTTCATTGAAAAGAAAATGATGGCTTCAATTCCTTTGGTTTTTTTCAAAACCTTAATTTGTTTTGAATTGCAAAAGATGCATAGAGAGCTATCTTTTGGGAAGTGTAATCCCAGTTCTCAGTATGAAAAGGAAATGATATAAATGTAACATTAAGCTACTTGACAGAAAAAAAGGGGGGTTTATACCTTTCTTTTATTCTAAAGTTAATTTTCTGAACTTGCTCTCATAACAAGTTCCGAGATTTTTGAGAAAATCGAATTTAAGCTCAGATAATATCCTATATCGTGACAAAATTAATATTTTTATACAGATTTTGCTTGCAATACAAATTATAGCCTCGGGGGATTTTTGAAAGTAGTACTAATGAAGAAGATTCCGTGGTCTAATATATGGCAAAAATGTTGACTCAATATTTCTACTATTCTTTAGCTGGAAACCTGTATTTCAACACCACCTGGACCTGCTTTTCCAAAGCTGAATCCTCATAATATCCACAATTCACTGGATGGAATTATGGAACTTTTCTTCTAGAATAGGGAATCAGTTTTAGGAATCTCTCTTTCACCATTGATCTTACGTCTTGTTCTAGCATGGGGCCAATAAATGCTTTTGTTTGAGTGTTTTATTTATTTCACTTTAAGTCTTCAAAACAAATAGAATCTAATATTAAATAATGAAGCTCAGTCTTAAGGTCAGCCTAAAACGTGTTCATGCAAATTTTTTGATGCTGCATGATATGCTTGTTTTCTAGATATTTCCGGTATGTCAGTAAGCTAGAGAAACTGACCTCATTGTGTTTAAGTATGGTGTAGACTTAGGATACTAAATCTGTAGTAAAATAACTTACCTTTAGATTCTTATTATTTATTCCTAGATTTGCTTTAACTATTAAATTAGATAATACAGGCAAAATATTTATCTCAGTGCTTGGCACATGAGAAGCTCATGTTTTAACTCCAGAGACTTCTATCTCTTTCCATTGGCATTTTCTCTCCATCTCTCCTTTTCTTGCGTCAGATACACTTGCGTGGTAGTGGGCAGTCAGGTATACTGGCATAGCAGTGGACAATTTTCAGATCAAGCCAAGAAAATGCTAACTTAAAATATGTTTAGTTTGGAGTTGGGGGATGTAACTTTGGGCTTTATAGCACTGCTTTGTATAGTTATTATATTAAGTTTCTATCACTATATTACAAATTACTACAGACTTAGTGATTTAAGACAATATTGATTTATTTTTTAATCTAAAAATTGATGTGAGTCAAAAGTTGCGCACAGTTCACCTGTGTTCTATGATTGTATTTCACACAAAGCTAAAGTCAAGGTGTTGGCTGAGCAGCATTTCTTTATATTCCTTTCTGAAAGATCCTCTTTCAAGATTATGGACATTGTAGGGAGGCAAAATTCAGTTCCTTGCATGTGTAGGACTGAGACCTGCATTCCCTTTTTGCTTGTCAGTGATAGAACACTCTCAGTTTCTAGAGGCACTCAAAATTCCTTGCCAGTTGGCTTCTTTTGTAGGCCTTCTGACATCCTCATGCTCTGAATCTCTTCCTTTAGAAAGAGCTTAGTCCCTTTTAGAGTTTACCTGATTATGTCAGGCCTAACCAAGGTAGTTATCTTTTGATCAACTCAAGTTCACTGATTTAGAACTTATTTACTGTCAGGTCTCTGAATCCAAGCCAAGCCATCGCATCCCCTGTGACTTGCATGTCCACATCCGCTGTGATTTGCATGTATATGCCCAGATGGCATGAAGTAATTGAAGAACCACAAAAGAAGTGAAAATGCCCTGCCCCGCCTTAACTGATGACATTCCACCACAAAAGAGCTTCTGCACAGCAAAAGAAACTGCCATCAGAGTGAACAGGCAACCTACAGAATGGGAGAACATTTTGGCAATCTACTCATCTGACAAAGGGCTAATATCCAGAACCTGCAAAGAACTCAAACAAATTTATGAGAAAAAAAAAACAAAAAAAAAAACATCAAAAAGTGGGCAAAGGATATGAACAGACATTTCTCAAAAGAAGACATGCATACAGCCAACAGACACATGAAAAAATGCTTGTCATCACTGGCTATTAGAGAAATGTAAATCTAAACCACAATGAGATACCATCTCACACCAGTTAGAATGGCAATCATTAAAAAGTCAGGAAACAACAGGTGCTGGAGAGGATGTGGAGAAATAGGAACACTTTTACACTGTTGGTGGGATTCTAAACTAGTTCAATCATTGTAGAAAACAGCATTGTGATTCCTCAAAGATCTAGAACTAGAAATACCATATCACCCAGCCATCCCCTTACTGGGTATATACCCAAAGGAATATAAATCATGCTGCTATAAAGACACATGCACACGTATGTTTATTATGGCACTATTCACAATAGCAAAGACTTGGAATCAACCCAAATGTCCATCAGTGACAGACTGGATTAAGAAAATGTGGTACATATACACCATGGAATACTATGTAGTCATAAAAAAGGATGAGTTCGTGTCCTTTGTAGGGACATGGATGCAGCTGGAAACCATCATTCTCAGCAAACTATCACAAGAAGAGAAAACCAAACACCGCATGTTCTCGCTCATAGGTGGGAATTGAACAATGAGATCACTTGGACTCGGGAAGGGGAATATCACACACTAGGGCCTATTATGGGGAGGGGGG
>NW_016825566.1:254820-263695 GCF_001698545.2 Rhinopithecus bieti | reverse complement strand
CTCATAGGTGGGAATTGAACAATGAGATCACTTGGACTCGGGAAGGGGAATATCACACACTAGGGCCTATTATGGGGAGGGGGGAGGGGGGAGGGATGACATTGGGAGTTATACCTGATGTAAATGATGAGTTGATGGCTGCTGATGAGTTGATGGGTGCAGCACACCAACATGGCACAGGTATACATATGTAACAAACCTGCACATTGTGCACATGTGCCCTAGAACTTAAAGTATAATAATAAAAAAATAAAATAAAATAAAAAGAAGTGAAAATGACTGGTCATTGCCTTAAGCAATGACAGTATCTTGTGAAATTCCTTTTCCTGGCTCATCTTGGCTCAAAAAGTTCCCCCACTGAGCACCTTGTGACTCCCACTCCTGCCCAATGGAGAACAACCCCACTTTTACTGTAATTTTCCTTTACCTACCCAAATCCTATAAAATTGCCCCACCCTTATCTCCCTCCCCTGACTCCTTTTTTGGACTCAGCCTGCCTGCACCCAGGTGAAATAAACAGCCATGTTGCTCACACAAAGCCTGTTTGGTGGTCTCTTCATATGGGCACGCATGACATTTTGGTTCCATGACTTCGATCAGGAGACCTCCCTTGGGAGATCAATCCCCTGTCTTCCTGCTATTTGCTCTGTGAGAAAGATCCACCTATGAGCTTGGGTCCTCAGACCCAGCAGCCCAAGGAACATCTCACCAATTTTAAATCGAGTAAGCAATCCTTTTTTTATTCTCTTCTCCAACCTCTCTCACTATCCCTCAACCTCTTTCTCCTTTCAGTCTTGGCTCCACCCTTCAATCTCTCCCTTCTCTTAATTTCAATTCCTTTCATTTTCTGGTAGAGACAAAGGAGACACGTTTTATCTGTGGACCCAAAACTCAGGTGCCGGTCACAGACTCAGGAAGTCAGCCTTCCCTTGGTGTTTAATCATTGCAGGAACACCTCTCTGATTACTCACCCACATTTCAGAGGTGTCTGACCACACTGCAGGGATGCCTGCCTTGGTCCTTCACCCTTAGTGGCAAGTCCCGCTTTTCCGGGGGAGGGGCAAGAACCACAACCCCTTCTCTCCCTGTCTCTACCCCTTCTCTGCTTTTCTGGGGAGAAGCAAGAACCCTGACCTCTTATTTTTGCACCCCAATTCCTTATTTCCACACCCTAACCTCTTATTTTTGCACCCCAAACCCCTTACTTCTGTGCCCTGACCTCTTTTCCCACTTTTCTGGAGGGCAAGAACCCCCAAACTCCTTCTCTCTGTGTCTCTACTCTCTCTTTCATCTGGGCTTGCCTCCTTCGCTATGGGCAAACTTCCACCCTCCATTCCTCCTTCTTCTCCCTCAGCCTGTGTTCTCAAGAACTTAAAACTTCTTCAACTTACACTGGACCTAAAACTTAAATGCCTTATTTTCTTCTACAATGCCTCTTGAACCCAATACAAACTCAACAGTAGGTCCAAATAACCAGAAAACAGCACTTTTGATTTTCCATCTTACAAGACCTAAATAATTCTTGTCCAAAAATGGGCAAACGGTCTGATGTGCCTGACATCCAGGCATTGTTTTACACATGGATCCCTCCCTAGTCTCTGTTCCCAATGCAATTCATCCCAAATCTTCCTTCTTTCCCTCCCTCCTGTCCCTTCAGTCCCAACCCCTAGCGTCGCTGAGTCTTTCTAATCTTCCTTTTATACAGACCCATCTGACCTCTTCCCTCCTCGCCAGGCCGAGCTAGTTCCCAATTTTTCCTCAGCCTCCACTCCCCCACCCTATAATCCTTTGATCACTTTTCCTCCTCACACCCGGGCTGGCTTACAGTTTCATTCTGCGACTAGCCCTCCCCTACCTGCCCAGCAATTTCCTCTTAAAAAAGTAGCTAGAACTAAAGGCATAGTCAAGGTCAATGTTCCTTTTCCTTTATCTGACCTCTCCCAAATCAGTTAGCATTTAGGCTCTTTTTCATGATATATGAAAAATCCAGCCCTGTTCATGGTCTGTTTAAGAGCAACCCTGAGACGCTTTTCAGTCCTAGACCCCGAAAGGTCAGAAGGCCGTCTTATTCTCAATATTCATTTTATTTTATTACCCAATCTGCTCCCGATATTAAATAAAGCTCCAAAAATAAAATTCCAGCCCTCAAATCCCACAACAAGACTTAATGAACCTCACCTTCAAGGTGTACAATAATAGAGGCAGCCACGTAGCAACTTATTCCTGAGTTGCAATTCCTTGCCTCCACTGTGAGACAAACCCTAGCCACATCTCCAGCACACAACTCCAAATGCCTGAACCACAGCCACTAGGGGTTCCTCCAGAACCTCCTCCCCAGGAGCTTGCTGCAAGTGCCAGAAATCTGGCCACTGGGTCAAGGAATGCCCTCAGCCCGGGATTCCTCCTAAGCCATGTCCCATCTGTGCAGGACCTCACTGGAAATCGGACTATCCAACTCACCTGGGAGCCATTCCCAGAGCCCCTAGAGCTCTGGCCCAGGGCTCTCTGACTGGCTCCTTTCCAGACCTTCTTGGCTTAGCGGCTGAAGATCAACATTGCCCCATCTCCTCGGAAGCCTCTTGGACCATCACAGACACTTTGGGTAACTCTTACAGTGGAGGGTAAGTCCTTCCCCTTCTTAATCAATACGGAGGCTACCCACTCCACATTACCTTCTTTTCAAGGGTCTGTTTCCCTTGCCTCCATAACTGTTGTGGGTATTGATGGCCGGGCTTCTAAACCTCTTAAAACTCCCCAACTCTGGTGCCAATTTGGACAACATTCTTTTATACACTCCTTTTTAGTTATCCCCACTGGCCCAGTTAACTTATTAGGCCAACATATTTTAACCAAATTATCTGCTTCCCTGACTATTCCTGGACTATAGCCACATCTCATTGCTGCCCTTCTCCCCAACCTGAAGCCTCCTTTGTGTCTTCCTCTTGTATCCCCCCACCTTAACCCACAAGTATAGGATACCTCTACTCCCTCCTTGGTGACTGATCTTGCACCTCTTACCATCTCATTAAAACCTAATCACCCTTACCTTGCTCAACGTCAATATCCCATCCCACAGCATGCTTTAAAAGGTTTAAAGCCTGTTATCACTCACCTGCTACAGCATGGCCCTTTAAAGCCTGTAAACTCCCATTACAATTCCCCCATTTTACCTGTCCTAAAACCAGACAAGGCTTATAGGTTAGTTAAAGATCTGCACCTTATCAACCAAATTGTCTTTCCTATCCACCCCATGGTGCCAAAGCCATATACTCTCTTATCCTTAATACCTCCCTCCACGACTTGTTATTCTGTTCTGGATCTCAAACATACTTTCTTTACTGTTCCTTTTACACCCTTTATCCCAGCCTCTCTTCGCTTTCACTTAGATTGACCCTGACACCCATCAGGCTCAGCAAATTACCTAGGCTGTACTGCTGCAAGGCTTCACAGACAGCCCCCATTACTTCAGTCAAGCCCAAATTTCTTCCTCATCTGTTACCTATCTTGGCATAATTCTCGTACATACACACTTACTCTCCGTGCTGATCATGTCCAGCTAATCTCCCAAACCCCAATCTCTTCTACAAAACAACAACTCCTTTCCTTCCTAGGCATGGTTAGTGCTGTCAGAGTTCTTACACAAGAGCCAGGACCATATCCTGTAGCTTTTCTCTCCAAACAACTTGACCTTACTGTTTTAGCCTAGCCCTCATGTCTGTGTGCAGCGGCTGCCACTGCTTTAATACTGATAGACGCCCTAAAAATCACACACTATGCTCAACTCTCTATAGTTCTCATAACTTCCAAAATGTGTTTTCTTCTGCCAACCATCACTCAGGACAATGTTTATGCTGATAAGTTAGCTAAAAGAGCAGCTAGCATTCCAACTTTTATCCCTCATGGCAGTTTTCCTCTTTCACATCAGCCACTCCCACCTGCTCCCCCACTGAAACTTCTACCTATCAGTCTCTTTCCACACAAGGTAAATGGTTCTCAGACCAAGGAAAATATCTCCTTCCAGCCTCACAGGCCCATTCTGTTCTGTAATCATTTCATAACTTCTTCCATGTAGGTTACAAGCCACTAGCCCACCTCTTAGAACCTCTCATTTATTTTCCATCATGGAAATCTATCCTCAAGGAGATCACTTCTCAGTGTTCCATCTGCTATTCTACTACCCCTCATGGATTGTTCAAGCCCCCTCCCTTTCCTACACATCAAGTCAGGGATATGCCCCTGCCCAGGAATGGCAAATTGACTTTACTCACATGTCAGAAAACTAATATATCTCTTAGTCTAGGTAGACACTTTCACTGGATGTGTAGAGGCCTTTCCCACAGGCTCTAAGAAGGCCACCACAGTCATTTCTTCCCTTCTGACAGACATAGTTCCTCGGTTTGGCCTTCCCACCACTATACAGTCTGATATCGCACCAGCCTTTGGCTCTTGATATTCAGTGAAATCTTTATATGCTTTACCCATCCTCAGTCTTCAGGAAAGGTAGAATGGACTAATGGTCTTTTAAAATACACCTCACCAAGCTCAGTCACCAACTTAAAAGGACTAGAGAATACTTTTACCACTTTCCCTTCTCAGAATTCAGGCCTGTCCTCGGAATGCTGCAGGTTTCAGCCCATTTGAGCTCCTGGGTAGACACTTCTTTTTATTAAGTCCCAGTCTCATTCCAGACACTAGCCCAACTTGGACTGTACCCAAAAAAACTTATCATCCTTACTATATTCTGTCTAGTTATACTCCTATTCACTGTTCTCAACTACCCATTAATACCCTACTTGTGTTTACACTGCTAGTTTACACTGTTTCTCCAAGCCATCACAGCTGATATCCCCTAGTGCTATCCCAAACCGCCACTATTAATTCCCTCTTAAAGTAAATAAATAATCTTTGCTAGCAAGGCTATGCTGAGCCTCCTTAAGCACTCTCTAATTAGATGTCCTAGGTCCTCCCAGTTCTTACTTCTTTAATACCTGTTTTCTCTCCTTCTCTTATTCAGACCTTGTGTCTTCCATTTAGTTTTTCAATTCATGCAAAACCACCTCCAGGCCATCACCAATCATTCTATGTGACAAATGCTCCTTCTAACAACCCCACAATATTGCTTCTTTCCACAAGATCTCCCTTCAGTTTAATTTCTCCCACTCTACGTTCCCACGCCACCCCTAATCCCGCTTGAAGCAGCCCTGAGAAACATCGCCCATTCTATCTCCATACCGCCTCCCCAAAATTTTTGCCGCCTCAACACTTCAACACTATTTTGTTTTATTTTTCTTATTAATATAAGAAGGCAGGAAGGTCAGACCTTTGAGCCCAGGCCAAGTCATTGCATCCCCTGTGACTTGCACATCTGCATCCCCTGTGACTTGCACATATATGCCCAGATGGCCTGAAGTAACTGAAGAATCATAAAAGAAGTGAAAATGCTCTGCCCCGCCTTAACTGATGACATTCCACCACAAAAGAAGTGAAAATGGCTGGTTCTTGCCTTAAGCGATGACATTATCTTGTGAAATCCCTTTTCCTGGCTCATTCTGGCTCAAAAACCTCCCCCACTGAGCACCTTGTGACTCTCACTCTTGCCCACTGGAGAACAACTCCCCTTTGACTGGAATTTTCCTTTAGCTACCCAAATCGTGTAAAATGGTCCCACCCTTATCTACCTTCACTGACTCCTTTTTCTGACTCAGCCTGCCTGCACCCAGGTGAAATAAACAGCCATGTTGCTCACATAAAGCCTGTTTATTGGTCTCTACATGGATGCGCATGACAATTACATTATAGAAACCCTCACCTTTTTAATGTAATGAAAATTAATCTTGGGGTAATATCTATCATATTTGTCGTTCTGTCCACCAGGAACCTAGATTCTCAAAATTTATCACAGAATTCTCCCTACTTCAATTAACTACTACTAGTAATCCCAGAGGAGAAATGACTTTCAGCAGCATGCTTAACAAGTCTTTGATGACTCACTAGGCACCATGACATTTAAGAGCACAGCTAGATATATGAAAGTGGCCTACAGCACCTGGTAATAAAAATATTGGAGTATATAAATCCAATTGCCCAAGAAAACTTGAAACACCCTGAAGTTTGACAGCATGTCTGAAAATTGGTAGAATTTCCCTCAACTTTGATAATAATCCCCAAAATTTGCTTCACACTAAAAAGTTGTGAGGATAAAAGAAACTCAGTATTCTAAATTAGACAAGATTACAGTCAGCATTGTGAGAAGAATGACTACATTATTTTCCTTTAGAACATTTCATCATTAAATAGGCAAAGAATATACACTTTGAACAGGGAAAAAAACATGTATTGTAATTTGTATTTTAATTTTGCATATATGTGTGACATTTGGCAGCTTTTAAAAATTTGTGATGTGTTTGATTTTTTTTTACTTACCTGGAAATATTCACTTTAATTTCTAATTTTTATTCTTTTCCTTGAACAGTCCCTATGTTCTGTGAACTTTAGTTCCTACAAAATCTGTTGTTCTGTTATTACTGTTATTAAACTTTGAGTATAGATAGCTTGGGGTAATAAACCCTAAGATCTCTGCATGTTGTAGAAACAGAAAATTAACCCATGTTTATTGTTTAAAACATTAAAAATATATAAAATATTAAAAAATCCATTAAACTTACCTCAAAACCTGCCACACAAAGATGAATACTACCATCTTTCATGGTGGAGCAAAGACACTGTATCTTTCATGGTGGAACAGAGCCATCACCTCCTATGTAGTCTGGACATGTATTTTATTAGTTGTATTATTAAGAGTATAGATCTACCAGTTAGGAGTTTCTTGTAGGTTTCCTTATTAAACTCATCCCTAAAATGCATCTATGAGAGGAAAGTAAAAAGTTCAAGACTCTAAACTCCCTATGCCAAAGGGAAAATTCAAACTTGGGAACTGAGTCACACACAAGTGCTTCCCATTTTTTTCCTAAATAGATAACTATGAAGATAGAAGGCCACATAACTCCCTATGAGGCCTCCCTCATAATTTTCTGATGAGGAAATTTTTTTGTGGGCCTAAGGTCTTTACTCTAAAAAAGAGTTCTGTTAAATTTCAGAATGACAATGTAAATTAACAGTTTATGCTCAGTTTTACTTGTATCATCTCCACATATTAACATTTCTCACTGTAATAATCAAGCTCAGGCACTCTCTTCACCCTTCTGGTGAAACCTCTCATGACTGTATTCTGATGACTGAGAAACTTCTCACCCCCAAGACAGACATCCAGGGGATACCACTGGTTGGTATACAGCTGGATCTTATTTGATAGAGGAGGATAAACATTTTAGAGTGAGATATGATGCAGTTTCCTTATTAGAGGTAATTGACACTGGTCCTCTTTTCCAAGCTACATCAGCTCAAGTGACCAGACTGATAGCCCTGACCTGAGATTGTCAATTGGCAAAAAACAAGACTGTGAAGATTTGTACACTGACAGCTACTATGCATTCACAGTTGCCCAGGACTTTGATGCTATGGAAGAGGAGATAATTTAAATCTCCTCATGGCAACCCATAAATAATGAACAACAAATAGCTGAGCTGTTAGAAGTCATTCTAAAATCAAAACTTTTGGTGATTATAAAAGTCCTAGGTCACTTTAAATTGGACACAACTGAAAGCTGGGGTAATCAATTTACTGAAGATGCAACTAAAAGAGCAACAGCATTCAAGACAATAACTCCAATCTGGGGAGTGTACATAAAACCCAAAACACTTGAAAACATGTTAACTGAAATCAAGAGCATAGCGCCAACAAAAGAAAAATCTACTTGGAAACAAAAAGGAGAATACTTTTCTTGTGAAATTGAAATATGGTGTGGACCTGATAACAAATCAATTTTTCCAGTGGGATGCAAGATGCTTCTTATGGTATATATTCACAATCTGACTCATTGGAATTCAGAAGAAATGATATCCTGGTGTAGACAATGTGATTGGATACAGTCCATCACAGTGGAACTGAAGGTTTACTCCTGTTATGTTAATTGTCCCGAACATCACCCAAGGAAGCCCCTTCATGGACCCCAAGGTAATTTTCCTCTTCCAGCTGGACATTTTGAGGTGTGGCAGTTCAGTTTAATCCAGTTGCCTTCACCTCAAGTTTACAAGTGTGTTTTATTAATAATCTGCATGTTTTCCTATTGGATTAAGGTTTTTCTCTGCAAGCAAGCAACAGTGATGGCAGTTGGAAAAAAAATCCTATTAAAAAAATTATTCCACTCTGGGAGTTAGTTCTGTCTGAACTTCTCAGTGATGGGGCAATTCATTTTACAGCCTAGATCATTCAAAACATTTGTAATATTTGGCCCATATTTCAACTTTTCCATTGTGCCTATCACTCCTATTCATCAAGACTGGTGGAATGGACCAATAGAATAATTAAAACACAATTGGCTAAGTTTGTGGTTTTGATTTGCATTTCTCTGATGGTCAGTGATGATAAGCATTTTTTTCATGTGTCTGTTGGCTGTATGAATGTCTTCTTTTGAGAAATGTCTGTTCATATTCTTTGCCCACTTTTTGATGGGGTTGTTTGTTTTTTCTTGTAAATTTGTTTGAGTTCTTTGTAGGTTCTGGATATTAGCCCTTTGTCAGATGAGTAGATTGCAAAAATTTTCTCCCATTCTGTGGGTTGCCTGTTCACTCTGATGGTAGTTTCTTTTGCTGTGCAGAAGCTCTTTAGTTTAATTAGATCCCATTTGTCACTTTTGGCTTTTGCTGCCATTGCTTTTGGTGTTTTAGACATGAAGTCCTTGCCCATGCCTATGTCCTGAATGGTACTACCTAGGTTTTCTTCTAGGGTTTTTATGGTATTAGGTCTAACATTTAAG
>NW_016825566.1:243245-251605 GCF_001698545.2 Rhinopithecus bieti | reverse complement strand
GGTCTGTTGGAGATTGCTTGAGGTCCACTCCAGACCCTGTTTGCCTGGGTATCAGCAGCAGAGGTTGCAGAAGATAGAATATTGCTGAACAGCGAGTGTACCTGTCTGATTCTTACTTTGGAAGCTTCCTCTCAGGGGTGTACTCCACCCTGTGAGTTATGGGGTGTCAGACTGCCCCTAGTGGGGGATGTCTCCCAGTTAGGCTTCTCAGGGGTCAGGGACCCACTTGAGCAGGCAGTCTGTCCGTTCTCAGATCTCAACCTCCGTGTTGGGAGATCCACTGCTCTCTTCAAAGCTGTCAGAGTCGTTTGCGTATGCGCAGGTTTCTGCTACTTTTTTGTTGTTGTTGTTGTTTAGCTGTGCCCTGTCCCCAGAGCTGTGCTCTGTCCCCAGACAGGCAGGTTTCCTTGAGCTGCTGTGAGCTCCACCCAGTTCGAGCTTCCCAGCGGCTTTGTTTACCTACTTAAGCCTCAGCAATGGTGGGCGCCCCTCCCCCAGCCTCACTGCTGCCTTGTGGTTAGATTGCAGACTGCTGTGCTAGCAATGAGGGAGGCTCTGTGGCTGTGGGACCCTCCCGGCCAGTGGTGGGTATAATCTCCTGGTGTGCCCTTTTGCTTAAAGTGCAGTATTGGGGTGGAAGTTACCCGATTTTCCAGGTGTTGTGTGTCTCAGTTCCCCTGGCTTGGAAAAGGGATTCCCTTCCCCTTGCGCTTCCCAGGTGAGGCGATGCCTTGCCCTGCTTCAGCTCTCGATGGTCGTGCTGCAGCAGCTGACCAGCACCGATTGTCTGGCACTCCCTAGTCAGATGACCCTAGTACCTCAGTTGAAAATGCAGAAATCATGGTCTTCTGTGTCGCTCGCGCTGGGAGTTGGAGACTGGAGATGTTCCTATTCGGCCATCTTGCTCCACCCCCCCGGAAAAGACCTTTAATAAAAGACTTTGTCCAGTGCTCGTGGAATGGTCTCATACAAGGTACTATTGACTAATTCATGGTGGCAAAATTAAGGGCATAGGCTCATGAATCCACATCTCTCCTCTTAAAAAGGCACATCCTTCCAAGTGGACTATAACTCCCAGCAAGGATCTTCACCTTCAGTTCACTAAACAACTATGGCCTTCGACCTGGAACTAGAAGCAGACTACAGCTGTTGTGTACTGCTTTAACTCAAGACACTGGATCAGGTCTGTATACAAATGAACACTTGTGTTTATTGTATTGTAGCCTTTGTAAGGATTTTCCTGGGGATACAGGCAATTGATACTATCTGAAGCAGGGCAGGACACATGTCTCATCTGTTTTTAATGTCCTTTTTAGTAGTTAAAATGAATTTCCCAATCTCACTGCTATTTATTCTTTGTCCCTATGCCTTCTTACCACTGCCACCCACTGTTGCCCATGAAACAATACTGTTTTTACAATGGGCCCAGTATATGTAGACAGATTACAAAAAAAAAAGAAAAAAATTTCCTCTGGATATGCAGACTCATGCCTCCAGCAGCTTTGGCCTACCATGGTGGGTATCTCTCTTCCAATGTCAGAACCAAACAGAATGCCCATAATTTATTTCATAATAAAAAAGCCTAGCGTTCTTAGTGCCATCATAACAAAAGACAATATATATATATATATAATCAGCACCCTTATAATGCCCTAAAGAGCAAAAGACTCAGAAAAAAAAGCTTTTCAGTGGAAAGGATCAGCTCATTAGCCCTCACCTTAGTGTCCCCTTAACTAAAGGAAAAGGCAATAACCACATTCCAGGTAACTGCCTATTTTCAAAATGTGATTAAATCCAATTTGGAATGGTTTTATGTGGCTCACTCCTTCATTTGGCCAACTCAGTCAAAATTCTCCTTTATGCTGTGAACAGAGAAACCATACTAAGGTTTGGACCAATGACCAGACAGTACAACAAATATAAAACGGCTACCCAGAGAACTTTGTGACCACATTATTATATTACAAACACTGACTGGCATGTCACCAATATGGTAAAGCAACTATGTATTTATTGGCTAGCTGCAAATGGGATACTTTGGATCTGTGGCTCTCACTTATGGCTGTGGATTCCCCAGGATGTTTAGGGTGATGTTCCCCAGGTTATGTTTAGGCACAAAGATGAATAATTTAAACTCTACCAACACCAGCAAACCCTTTGCATTTACAATCTCACTGGACACATTCTGTATTTCAATAGTATGATCACTTAGCTTCTATCTTCATACTACAGATAAGTATTGTGAATGTTATATGGCAATAGAGGCCTTAACAAATCATACCTCAAACGCCCTGAATGATTGCCACATTAAGTATCTCTTTGCTAAACAATGAGGTATCACTTATGAGGAAAGCTGTGCTGCAAAATTATATGGCCGTAGACATACTTGCTGCAGCCCAAGGGAGGAATTGCACCATCAAAAAACTAAATATTATGTTTGTATCTCAGATGAATCAAATCATATAACATATGATCCATATGAAAACTCAAATAACCAACCTGCCAGATCCCCACATCTCACTAATCCACCAGATGAGTGGGTGCTTTGGATCCTGGGAATGTATGACAAAATATATTGTTTGTAAGAGAAATAATAATAATAATTTGCTTACAATATTGTTATCATCCATGTTTACAATAAAGTTAGCATACTGTTGGCCCAAAAACCTTGGGAACTGAGTTACACAAAACTGCCTCACATTATTATTATTTCCTAAATAGATAGCTACAAAGATAAAAGGCCACATACCTCTCTATGGTGCCTACCACATAACTTATTCACAAGGAAATACCTTGTGGGCCCCAAGATCTTTACCCTAAAACAGAGTTCTGTTGAATTTCATTTTGACAATGTAAATTAAAAGTTTATCTTCAGAGGTAGGAGGTAAAGATAGGACTAGACCTCATGCTTCTGCTCAGCTAAGGCAAATGAATATCCAACTGCTTTGTCTACTCTATGTTTACCTTATCTTATGTAAAAATGCAGGTACACTAAGCAGGAGATGAGAGGAGATAAATGTGTTATTGACTATTCCTCTACTCCCTCCTTTCAAAAGTAAAATGTGGATTTGATGAAAACTGATCAAAGCCTCAAAATAATGTACCTGCTTGTTTCTTTTGTCTACTCTCCCCCTTGCTTTTCTTTACTGCCTGCTCTTTCCCCTTTAAATATTGAAGTCCTCAAACCCTCTTTGGAAAATGCATGGATTACAGATATTCCTGTGTTTTGTGTTCCTTTTCCCAGGCGTGTCCTCAGCCTTGGCCAAATAAACCTCTAAATTGATTAAGACCCACCTCAGTAATTTTCTTTGATTTACAATTGTATAAGAGTTCATGTTTTGGGTTCTTAAAAGTAGAATATGAACTTAAAAGCAATTATAAAGAAATTTGAGGGCAGACTAGATTTTGTATGTTTTTTTTTTATTATTATTATACTTTAAGTTCTAGGGTACATGTGCACAATGTGCAGGTTTGTTATATATGTATACATGTGCCATGTTGGTGTGCTGCACCCATCAACTCGTCATTTACATTAGGTATATCTCCTAATGCTATCCCTCCCCTTTTCCCCCACCCCACAATAGGCCCCGGTGTGTGATTTTCCCCTTCCTGTGTCCAAGTGATATAATTCTTCAATTCCCTCCTGTGAGTGAGAACATGTGATGTTTGGTTTTCTGATCTTGCGGTAGTTTGCTGAGAATGATGGTTTCCAGCTACATCCATGTCCCTACAAAGGACACGAACTCATCCATTTTTATGGCTGCATAGCATTCCACAGTGTATATGTGCCACATTTCCTTAATCCAGTCTGTCACTGATGGACATTTGGGTTGATTCCAAGTCTTTGCTCTTGTGAATAGTGCTGCAATAAACATACATGTGCGTGTGTCTTTATAGCAGCATGATTTATAATCCTTTGGGTATATACCCAGAAATGGGATGGCTAGGTCAAATGGTATTTCTGGTTCTAGATCCTTGAGGAATCGCCATACTGTTTTCCATAATGGTTGAACCAGTTTACAATCCCACCAACAGTGTAAAAGTGTTCCTATTTCTCCACATCCTCTCCAGCACCTGTTGTTTCCTGACTTTTTAATGATTGCCATTCTAACTGGTGTGAGATGGTATCTCATTGTGGTTTTGATTTGCATTTCTCTGATGGCCAGTGATGATGAGCATTTTTTCATGTGTCTGTTGGCTGTATGAATGTCTTCTTTTGAGAAATGTCTGTTCATATCCTTTGCCCACTTTTTGATGGGGTTGTTTGTTTTTTTCTTGTATATTTGTTTGAGTTCTTTGTAGATTCTGGATATTAGCCCTTTGTCAGATGAGTAGATTGCAAAAATTTTCTCCCATTCTGTAGGTTGCCTGTTCACTCTGATGGTAGTGTCTTTTGCTGTGCAGAAGCTCTTTCATTTAATTAGATCCTATTTGTCAATTTTGGCTTTTGTTGCCATTGCTTTTGGTGTTTTAGACATGAAGTCCTGGCCCATGCCTGTGTCCTGAATGGTATTACCTAGGTTTTCTTCCAGGGTTTTTATGGTTTTAGGTCTAACATTTAGGTCTCTAATCCATCTTGAATTAATTTTCATATAAAGAGTAAGGAAAGGATCGACCAATTTTCCCAGCACCAATTATTAAATAGGGAATCCTTTCCCCATTTCTTGTTTTTGGCAGGTTTGTCAAAGATCAGATAGCTGTGGATGTGTGGTATTATTTCTGAGGGCTCTGTTGTGTTCCATTGGTCTATATCTCTGTTTTGGTACCAGTACCGTGCTGTTTTGGTTACTGTAGCCTTGTAGTATAGTTTGAAGTCAGGTAGCATGATGTCTCCAGCTTTGTTCTTTTGGTTTAGGATTGTCCTGGCAATGTGGGATCTTTTTTGGTTCCATATGAACTTTAAAGCCGTTTTTTCCAATTCTGTGAAGAAACTCATTGGTAGCTTAACGGGGATGGCATTGAATCTATAAATTACCTTGGGCAGCATGGCAATTTTCACAATATTGATTCTTTCTATCCATCAGCATGGTATGTCCTTCCATTTGTTTGTGTATGATTTTTTTACCCCTATGAAAGTATTCTTTTTAAGCTACCCAGTTTATTGGGTCTTCTAAAATATTAATGTGTTATAAAAGCATTATTTTTACAGTAATATTTTTGCATTTCAAATTCAAACTCATACGACTCTTGGCTAAGTCGAATACAGCTTACTATTGTAGATCATTTAGAAGGAGTTAGTTTTCTATATAGTTTGCAGTGAAATTAAGGGCATTGATGAGTTATGAAACTAATTGGTAAGTTAAGAGAGGGTGGATTATTATTCATAATATTTCATTTTGTTTATATTCAAATTCATACTTACTGGCATAATTGGAATTTTTAAATAGTATTTTGTAGTATTTTCTATCTCTTAGTAATATAACTGATCTTTTTTTCTGTCTTTTTTTGTTTTTGAGATGGAATTTCAATTTGTCACCCAGGCTGTAGTGTCTGTCATTAACTATGTATCTGCATGACAATATAACCTTCATATTGACTTCACCAAAGCTAAATTAAACCATTTATTGGGTTATTTCAAATAATTTTTCCTTCTGTTACTTCCCATTGAGTTATTTCTGCTCTCTTATAAAATTTAGTATTTGTCTTTCTTAAAACAAATTATGAGTTTTAAAGATTTTGTTATTTTTAATTACTTATAGAATTAATTATGTTATATCATTTTTCTAATTTCTAGATTACTTTGATGTTCACTTTATAATCCCTTTATCCTTTCTTTTAATTTTCATATCTGTTTTAATGTTGACAGATCTATCAAATAAAATATAGCATGCCTAATTCAACTGAATTTTAGACACACAATAAGAATATTTAAGGTATATTTATGCTAAAAATGATCTGAAATTCAAATTGAACCTGATATCTAGTATTTTATGTGGCCATTCTGTTCTATCTTTTTAAGTGAATGTTTATTAGTGAGTTTCTAACAATTATCGCCTTATGTTAAACTTACATAACTCTCAACTTGCCTCCCACAAAGTTTCGGCAATAGTTTTGATTGAGTGTTAGCATTGCTTTTATTTAAACATAATATTCTGTACTTTTACTGCTTTTAAACTCAGTTATGTAGAGCTTTGAATATGTATGTGTATATACTGTAATACATTGATCTATACCAAAATTATTTAAACATTTTTGTTTTATGTGCTAATATTTTATGCATAATTCAGAGGAACTTTGTACTAGATATCAATAATGTGATTGGTAATAGAAATATGTTCATATGATAATTGTTTTATTTCAGATATGATGGTGGCAGCCTGTATATCAGTGTGGTGGCAAAATGAGTGAACCTTGGAGATTTATGTTGTCAGTTTTGGCATGGAGCATCACAAGCTGAAGAAATAATAGAGGGAAAGATCATCCTTTTTCAGTCCCTGAAGAGCGACTATAGGTTTCTGAGCTGAGCTAATGACATTAAGTCTGTGAAAACTGTTGTTTTCCCAAATGCAGGACATCTTTACCTCGGGTTACAACTTGAGTCAACTTGGATAAAACATCATTGGACTCTTTTGACTGTGAGAAATATAAGACAGGAAAATATTCAAGAGAAAGAGGAAAGTTTTCCAATTTTAAAATTAAAATGTTTACTTTCTCATTGAGACAAGCGAACAAATAAATAAAATTTTATTTACATTTATTTTAAATACTGAGTCCATAGTCTCCTAATTTTGTTTTGTTTCAACTTCTAGAAATACCTAAAAATTCAATAAAAGTTTCATATCTACATAAGCACAAAATTGAAAATTATGTATTTTTTAATCTTTGAGAAAATTGATTATTACTACATAATTTAATCCCAAAGAATGAAGATATTTATCAGCAATTGCAACATATATGCATTTCAAATGCAATGATTACAGGAACACACTTAGATGTAAAACCAATATGAGATATATTGGCTCAAGGTAGCAGTAGAACTGTCTAAAGTGGTAAGAGATAAGTGTCTTTCATAAGGTTCAGGTTCCTGCTGAAGAATTGTGACCAAGATATATGAAAAGTGAAGATAAACTGTACATAAGTTGTTGTTTCTGAGGCAGATTAGATGTGGAGGTTAAATAAATACAGGGTGTTGTTAAAAGACATCTGGGGCACCATTGATGAAAAAGCAGTGCTACTCAGAGAGGATGGTCATGGCATTTTATGTCCACTGCTTGACATTGAAAGAAATAATGTTTTCTGGTAAAGTTGCAATTGGCTTTATCTCAATCTATTCTTCTCAACTGACTAAACTGCAGGACTGCTTTTCTTTTAAGTCTTATATGATTTTAACTCTCAAAACAAGGCTGGCTTTCCTGTTGGAAATGCATATGTCTGACTCAGAACATTTTATTTCTTCATGAAAAGTAGTAGAAACTTCTAGTCTTTCACCAAAAGCATACAAAAATAGTATAACAAATAATGGTCTGTACATAAGGTGTAGGTGAAATTATAATCTCATCAGACAGTTTTAGTAAAAAATTAACAATGCCAAAAGAAAAAAGGGAAAATTTGACTTAGTCTAACTAACTGTTAACAGGAAAGAAAGATAACTAAGGAAGGGAAACCAGGAATACTTATCAGAAGTGATCAAATTTGCTGAAACTCAGGAAAACAGGAGCATAATACAGTGTTTGAGATGATTAAAAATTTGACTCAGAAGCAATATTCACTTTAGTAGCCATAGTAGTTGGAAGCCCTGAGAATATAGTCCCGCTGCAAACATAAATGTGCCTGACACATACAGTGGAATCATCCCTGAATCTTGGATCTTTCAGGGACACTTCTTCTATTTACTTATTTTTAATTTTGTGATTTGTCATTGCTCTTTTTATCTTTTTCTGCTAATTGCAGTCTGATGAAAATTTATAATATTTGGAAAATAACCACAATTATTATTGTAAAAGTATTTTTATCTGATTAGCTCACAAAGTATTCAAAGAATCCCTCCTATTAATCCTGTTAATATGATGTCCCAACAGTCCAGTTCTGTTTCCTAAATAGCTATCAAATTCTGTCGGTCTCATAATCCCACATCCAGTGCTTTGCCCCAGGTTATTAGTACAATTACTAAAAGACTAAAGTAACATTTTATGTGATTCCTTCCATTACTTTTGTTCTTGTCAATTCCATCTACATAGGACAGAAAAATACAGCTTTCTATAACACTAATATAAAACCTCCAATTTGTTCTTTCTGTGCTAAAATATAATTTGCAAAAAAAAAAAAAAAAAAGAGGTGCTATTATAGAATAGCTTTTTTAACTTTAAACATATCTCAATAAAGAATTTAAAATCCATTTTAAAATTTTATGGCAACTTCTA
>NW_016825566.1:208974-243176 GCF_001698545.2 Rhinopithecus bieti | reverse complement strand
AAAAAAAAAAGAAAAAAGAGGTGCTATTATAGAATAGCTTTTTCAACTTTAAACATATCTCAATAAAGTATTTAAAATCCATTTTAAAATTTTATGGCAACTTCTCAATTTACAATTGGAGAGAAATGGAGATTTTGAAGGTTCAATAATATAAATACTATTTCTTTTTGTCTTTCTGTGCACAATTGGTAAAGGCAGAAAGCACTCAAAGTTAACATGCTACAAACTTTACATACACGAGTATGCAAATAGTCAGGTATTTACATAGTTTGTTACAATGTATAAATAAACTCATGTTAAATACAGTTGTGATAGTATTTTTACATTTTCATTATACATTCTAAGCGTTTTCAACGTAAGTTTCTAAGATTCAATCTGTCTTCATTCTGTTACTTATAATAACTCTTTGCAAATGACAAATGAAATATGATTTAGCTGCCATGAGCAGGTTAATTTCAATAGCTTATTGAAATGCTTGTCAGATGTTACTAAGCATTAAAACACCTCAGGGGTACAAATAGTATCAAATAATTTTTCCTCTGAAAATTGTAGGACACGAAATGTGTTCAAATTCCAGATGGTTATAAGAAAGAATGGGCCACTAAGCCAAAAGAAGAATGCTTTATTGGCTTTTCAAAAAGGAATAGCATCTATCTTCTACCTCTAAAATCATTTCATTTTAGAGTATTTATTATGGTATAATCACTCCTCTTGGATTTTGAAAACTTCGCTTGTCTCTTGTGTCTTATAATACATAACTGTATTTCTCTAGTAGCTTATAATAATCAGACAGTATTCATTGCCTTGTTTGTATTGTTTATTATTCTCCTGGTATCTGAAGTATAAAATTAAAGTATACAATTAAAACCCTAGTTTTTAAAAAATAAGACAGCTAGCTAACTTTTAGATGACTACATTAAATTTGCCAAAATATAAAACATTCAGTTAAGAGGCTTATAAGTTATTAATAATTTGAAGCTACTTTAAAAGGGAAAGAATGGAAATACTCACTGTTACTTTGAAGTAACTTATCACTATGACAAATTAATTGGTGTAATTAGTGACCATTATCTCTCATCATTGAAATAAGATATCTTACTTCATGGAATACGTTTAATGAAGTAGGTGTTTGTTATATTCAAGATGTGATCACTGAACTTTTAGAGGTCTGCAGATTATAAATTGTTTTTTAATACAGCACCTATTATGAAAAATATTCAAGCAAATTTTGAACCTTATAATTTAAACGGAAGATTAAATTTAATGTTACAATGCAATGAAACCAAAATAAGTTTTTGAAGCCATTTTTTTTTAAACTTCTTGTAATTGTGAGGGGTGACAGTGGCAGCCTATATGTTACATTTAAAGAGACGATGTTCTACCGTTAACAACATTGAACTGAGTAAATATTTTCTAATGATATTTCATATGCTTAAGGCTTTCAAAATTGCCTTATGGCATTGTAAACAAGTAAGTTACTGCTTCTCAGCCATCAGAATTCCCAGTCACTAGAAGGACAACATGTGAAGATCAGGAAGACCCAAGCATTTTTGCTCAAAACTCAAAACAGGCAGGCTGTTTTAGAAAACTTTGACTGTAAGATAGCTAATAATGAAATCACTTAGCAATCCAAAGCCCATAGAAAGTTTCAGAGGCCTTCTGAGGCTATTTTATTAAACCATTTAATGAAAGTCTTGTACATTGCCAAGTTGGGTGTTTACTGTTTTTCCATTTATTTCTTTCTGCCTGGAAAGTGCCCCAAATTTAGTACCTTAAAACAAAAAATATTATTTCTTATGGTTCAGTGTATTGACTGAGCTCAACTGGGTCATTTGCACTTTGGCTCTCCTGGAAGGGTACAGTTCTAACGGGTGGCCCACTAACTTAGTTAGCAATTGTTTTTGTGGTGGTTGGCACAGGAACTAAGCAGCTGAGCTTATAGATCATAGTTTCTGTATATGATCTCACTGAATGACAGTAAGCTATTGTACTGTGAGTTATTAGACATGAATATATTGAATTATCTATATAAAATTAAAACATTTCTAGAAATAAAAAAATCAACCAAGACTAAATCACATAGAGTTAGAAAGTCAAGATAGACCTACAATTAGTAAGAAGAATGAATGGCTAATCCAAAATCTCCTGACAAACAAAAGCCCTGGACCTGATGGCTTTGCTGGTGAATTCAAACATTTAAATGAGAACTAATACCAATCTTTCTTGTACTTTTCCAAAAATTTGAAGAGGAGGCAACACTCCCTAACTCATTCTATGAGGTCATCAGTACCTTGATCCTAAAGCTAGATAAAGAAAGTACATTAGAAGAAAACTAGAGACCAATATCTTACACATATCCACACAAAAATCCCCAACAAAATGCTAGTCAACTAGAATTATACACCATGGCCAACTAAAATTTATTCCTGTAATACAGGGATGGTTCAGGTTATAAAAATTGATCATTGCAATACACCACATTAACAGAAGGAATACATAAAACCTTCAACTGATTTGTCACCCTTTCATGATAAAAACACTCAACCCATAGGAATATTAGGAGACAGCCTCTACATAATAAAACCCACATATAAAAAAGCCACAGAAAATATCATACTCAATGGTGAAAGATTGAAATATTTTTCTCCATGATCAGGAACAAGGAAAGAACAATTAGATAATATTATATTTTCATAGTTAATATTATATTTAGAAAATCCACCCGCCATATACACAAAGTCTTAGAACTAATAAACAAATTCTGCAAAGCAGCAGGATACTAAGTAAACAACGACAACAACAACAAATTAGTTTCATTTCTGTGTTCTAAAATGGGCATTCCAAAAGGAAATTAACAAGCAATTTCCTTTACTATAGCAGAAGAAGGAATAAGATACTTAGGAATTAACTTAACCAAGAAGATGAAAGTCTCGCACAATGGAAACTACAAAACACATTGGGGAAAAAAAAAAAAAGAAAACATAAACAAATGGAAATAAATCATGTGTTTCTGGATTGGAAGATTTAATATTGTTAAGGGGCCCCAATTACCCAGTGATCTACAGATTCAATGTAATTCCTACCAAAATCTCAATTTTTTTTTGTAGAAATAGAAAAAAACAATTCGCAAAAGTGCATACTGTCTTATAGAATACCTAATTTTCAAAAGAATCTTGAAAAGAAAAAATAAATCTGGAGGACTCACACTTCTGATTTTAAAACTTACTCTAAAGCTACAGTAATCAAAACAGCATAGTATTGGCATAAAGACAGAAATATAGAGCAATGGAATAGCCTAGAGATTCCAGAAACAAACATTTACATATATGGTCAAATGATTTTAAACAAGGTTGCAAAGATTATTAAATTGAGAAAAACAGTCTTTTCAACTAATGGTGCTAAGAAAACTGGATATCCATATATAAAAAATACAATTGGACCATTACCTAACACCCTAAACAGAAATGAACTCAAAGTGGATCCATAACATAAATGTAAGAAGCAAAGCTGTAAAAGTTGTAGAAGAAAACACAGGTGAAAGCTTCAAAACACTTTGTCATGATATTTTGACCATGATTCCAAAGGCATGAGCAACAAAAGAAAAAAATAGACAAATTGGGACTACATGAAATTTTTTAAAAGTTGTGTATAGAAAGCCACTAGCAACAGAGCTTTAAAAAGACACCCCACAAAAATTGTTACCATAGAATATACTTGTAAATAATATATCTAAAAAGGGATTAATGACCAGAATATATATAAAACTTAACAATGTACCAAACAACCTATTTAACAATTGGAAGAAGGACTTGCAAAGCCATTTATTCAAAGAAGATATATAAATGGCCAGTAAGTACCTGATTAACAGCACTAATAATTTGAGGAATGCAAACCAAAACTACAATGAAATTCCATCTTACAGCTATTAAAATGGCTACTACCAAAAACAAAACCAGAAGTAAGCGTTTGTAAGTAAATGGAGAAATTAGAATTATTGTGCACTGTTGGTGGGAATGTAAAATGGTATAACCAGTGTATAAAACAGTATGGCAGCTGCTAAAAAAAAAATAAAAAATATGAAATTGCCATCCAATTCAGCAATTTTTCATAATAAATACACCAAAGAACTAAAAGCAGTCTCTGAAAGGTATTTACACTTTCATGATCATAGCAGCATTATTCACAATGCTACAACATGAAAGTCAGCCAAGTGTGTGTACTGGAATGAATGCTCTAAATATATGTAGTATGTATGTAGATGTGTATGTGTGTGAGAGTGTATGTGTGTGTGTATACACATATATATGCAGACTGGAATGCTATGCAGTCTTAAAAAGGAAGGAAATTCTGACATATGCTACAACGTGTACGAACCTTGAAGACATTCTGCAAAGTGAAGTAAGTCAGTCATAAAAGTACAAAAATTATATGATGCCATGTATATGAAATACTCAGAATGGTAGAGACAGTGTAGAATGGTTGGTTTCCAGGGGATGGGGGGAAGAGAAATGAGTAGTTATTGCTTAATGAGTACAGACTTATAGTTTTACAAGGTGAAAAGAGTTCTGGGGAAACATAGTATTGATGGTGGCACAGCAATATATATGCCCTTGATAACATTGAATTGTACACTTAACAATGGTTAGAATTGTACACTTAACAATGGTTAAGTATATTTTATGTTAATTTTATTTTACTACAATAAAAAATAGAAAAAATGGAAAACAATCTAATATTTTCTATTTAAGTAAATATTTTATTTATTTTTCATCTTCTCAGATTTCTTCTCAGGTCTTGAGAAACTATGTACTCAATAGATGATAGTAGGTAGATTCCAAAATATATGCAAACAGATACTACTTCAATCAATTCAGTGTATATCTCTGATTCTTTAAGCCTGTTTTATGCACTTCATTAAAAAGAGCTTTATTTTTTTTATCTTAGAGAATATTATGACACTGTGACAAATACACTTGAATATGTGTATATTGAAGTTAGTATTTTCAGCTATGCCTTATTGTTAGAAGTGGGCATATGCTAGGTACAGATGGGCTGCTATGAGCACAAAATAATGGAGAAGAGCAAAGCAGGATACATTTGTGTCAGGAGGTTTTTATTGGGTTTACTTGCTTTGGACTAATTCTAATTGTATGCATCCTTATTTTCTTACTCTTGTTTTACTCCTGGATCCATTTTGTCTGACATTTTATCTGACATATGCTACAACATGTATGAACCTTGAAGACATTCTGCAAAATGGTATAAGCCAGTCACAAAAGGACAAAAACTACTCAGAATAATAGAGGCAGTGTAGAATGGTTGGTTGGCAGGGGATAAGGGGAAGAGGAATGGGTAGTTATTGTTTAAGAAGTACAGAGTTTTAGTTTTATAGATTATAAAATGTAGATTTATGGATTCTAAAATGTAGAAACCAGTTTATATGGCATGTGATTTGCATATCAGTGCTTCTTTGGGAATTACCAATGATTTGTAGTTTCTGTTCTTAGATGCTTCTCTCTTCTTGTTGGCTACTTTGTATTCTCAATCATCTGATAAGGCTTACCTCACTTTGTCTTTAAGCCTCAGGTTATCTCCAGATGACTCCTAAATCTAGCTGATGAAGTGTCAAGAATTCAGTTCATTTAACAAAAACTCTCTTTATATTCTCATCAGAGTTATTAATTCTTATCGACTTCAAGTGATCATTATAAAGTCAATAAAATGTATGTGTAAAAATACTTTGCAAAATTCAATGGACTGTGAAAAATGTAAGTTAATGTTATTGGTATTCTTATACAGGTACATGTAAAGCTGGGATCACTCTAACTGTCAGATATTGACTTATTCCCATTTCTGTATTTTATTCTTTAGTTTGCTATTCTCCTATAACCAAAATGAGAGGGTTCACTTTTCCCCTCAAAATTTAAAATAATTTTGGTCGTGTTATGTCCTCTTTTATTGCCATCCAATGAAATTGTATATTTTTAGAATAATAATCAATTTAATTAACATGGTCTACAAGGTCCTGAAGGAGGAGCTTGTCCTACCCTGATCTGTCTCACCTGAGGTCTTCTCTTATCACCTTCTTTTGCACTATTCAAACTATGGCCTCAGCAGCCATTTTTAGTTTTAAAAAAAGAAATCAATTTCCTGCTACTTGAAGATTAAAGGAAATCTATTTTTTTTTTTTTCTACCTGAAGTTGTCCTTTCTCCCCTAATGTCTCAGCTTAATTACTGCCTAATAAACCCTTAAACACTTTTAAACTACAAACTGTTTTTTATAATGATCTGGCTCAAAATTCTTAACAATGATTTTCAAAATGTGTTCCCTGCATCAGTAGCATCAGAATCAACTGGGAACTTCTTAGAAATGCAAATTCTCAGGCCTCACGTTCAAACTTCTCACTCAGAAATTCTGAGGATTAGACCCAGAAATATATTTTAACGCTAGCCCAACAGGAGACTCTGATGCTTGCTAAAATTTGGGGACATTTTAGTCACAGCTAGAGCTGAAATAGGTGGAACACAGGGCACCATGTACCACAGTTGCATAGAGTAGAGGGACCTGGGTCCAACCACAAAGCCATTTTTCTCTCCTAGGTCTCGAGGCCTGCGATTGGAGGGACTACCATGAAGGTTTCTGACATGCCCTGGAAACATTTTCCCCATTGTCTTGGTGGTTAACATTTGGCTCCTTGTTACTTACGCAAATTTCTCCAGTAGGCTTGAATTTCTCCCCAGAAAATGGGGTTCTCTTTTATATCACATTGTTGGGGTGCAAATTTTCCAAACTTTTATGCTCTGCCTCCTTCTGAATGCTTCACCATTTAGAAATTTCTTCTCCCAGATACTCTAAATCATATCTCCCAAGTCCAAAGTTCCACAGATCTCAATGGCAGGGTAAATTACTTCCAGTCTCCTTGCATAGCAAGTGACCTTTACTCCAGTTCCCAAAAAGTTTCTCATTTGCATCTGAGACCACTTCAGCCTGGACTTCATTGTACATATCACTGTCAACATTTTGGTCAAAGCCATTCAACAAGTCTTTAGGAAGTTCAACAAGTTTCTCATCTGCATCTGAGACCACTTCAGCCTGGACTTCATTGTCCATATCACTATCAACATTTTGGTCAAAGCCATTCAATAAGTCTCTAGGCAGTTCTAAATTTTCCCACATCTTCCTGTCTTCTGAGCCCTCCAAGCCTCTATGAAGTTCCAAACCTTCCCACATTTTCCTGTCTTCTTATGAGCCCCCCAAATTGCTCCAACATCTGGCAGTTACTCTGTTCCAAAGTCTGTTCCAAAGTCGCTTCCACATTTTTGGGTATCTTTACAACAGCACCTCACTGTCTGCAGTACCAATTTACTGTATTAGTTCATTCTCACATTGATATAAGGAAATCCCCGAGACTGGGTAATTTACAAAGGAAGGAGGTTTTATTGACTCACTTCCACATGGCTGAGGAGGTCTTGGGAAACTTACAATCATAGCAGAAGACAAAGAATGAGCAATGCACCTTCTTCAGAAGGCGGCAGCAGGAAGAAGTGTAGAGAGAATCAGGGAGAAGTGCCTTATAAAATCATCAGGTCTTGTGAGAACTTACTCAATATTATGAGAACAGCATGGGGGAACTACACACATAATCTAATCACCGCACACAAGGTCCCTCCTACGACATGTAGGTACTATGGGAACTACAATTCAAGATGAGATTTGGGTGAGGGCACAGCCAAACCATATTAGTTTTGAGCTATTAAGATGAAAATATCTTTGAATGTGGGAATGGCTAGGGAGAAGGTGGCCAGGTCACCAGGTGGGGTGATAAGTAAAATGTAGGTTTCTGTCCCAATATAAACGCCGCTGAATCAGACTCTTTTGGAGTTAATCCCTGGAATCTAGTAACTGAGATTAATGCAGCAAATTCACCAAATGATTCCTATGCATAATTATGTTTTAGAAAAATTGAACTAGAGTAGTTTTGTATACATGGTCAATGTAGTGGAAGACCATCTAAATATGTAAGATGTTTTGCTTTAAATTATTCTCCCTACAGAACATGTAAAGGAAAAAATGAAAAAAGCTAGAATAGAGACTCGAAAGATAAGTTTTGACTGTTTTAGTAGTAGAGGTAAGGATCTATGACTCTCACCTAATTTTAGTATTATCAGTAGATATGAAAGGAAGAAAATGGTTTGGAAAAAATGTTAAGAATGTAAAATCAACAAAATTTGGTAAGAGAAACATGGAGTTATTAAGGAAAGACAGGATTCTGGTGATTCAGATGATTACCAAGGGCCTGAGATGGGGATCTTGAAGAAATGATGAAAACTGTACTTTTTTTTTTTTTTTTTTTTTTTTGAGACAGAGTCTTGCTCTGTCGCTCAGACTGGAGTACAGTGGCACATTCTGGGCTCATTGCAAAAAAAAATAGTAAATTTTTACACCTAAAAATGGCAGCATAAGACCTTTATGCAGAATAGATTACAATTATTACTTGAGCCCACTCACCGTAATACTGGAGGGTGACATTGCTAAATACAAGTCAAAATTTGTTTACTGAAAATTTTAACAACACCTGGTCTATTAACATACTTTCCTTTTTATTTCCATCGAGTATATTGAATGCACATTTTTTAAATTATTGGATTAATACAATGGGTTTAATGATATGCTAAATAATGATGTATTCAGCTCATTTATTTACTTTATGAATTTAAAACCAAATTTGGACCAAAAGCGATCCTTGGTAAAACTATTTCCAAACTATACAATTAAAATTTATTAGAAATAATACTAAAATAATATGTAGCAACATAAACTATTTTATGCCAACCTTTTGTAAATTATTTGTCACTACATAAAAATTGAGACCCTCAAGATAACCTTCTTTGATCTTCTAGCATATAAATCCTATTACAATTGAAAGCATTGTACTTTATACCTTTGTACTATGACATTCCCTTTGCTGTTTAAATTTAACAGCATTACCAGTTCAGTCATTTTCATGGATTATTCATGCTCTTGAATGCCTAGGTTATTCTCAGAGATAAATCGTCAAGTGTCTAGTTCTCAGAAAACCTAGAATTAGGAGTTATATTTTGATGCAATGTTAAATTAGGAAGAAAACGTACAAAAAATAACATTATTTCATTTATAACTGAATTATATAAACTTATTTATTTTGTGTCTCTGTAAACTCCATTTTAATAAGATGCATTTTTAACATTTGTTTATACATTAATTAAACCTAAAATATGGAGCCACTTATTTTATATGACCTTTTATTTATTTAAAGACTTAAAATATAAATTATCACTTTAAAATTTCAATTATGAGACTTATATAAACACATTTTAAGTCTATACATTTTCCTAAGTACAGATTTCACTATTCCATAGGTTTGCCTATGTAGTGTCCTTTTCATTATGTTCTAGAAAAAATTTTAAATTTATTTTAATTTTCATTATGTTCCATAGTAATGGTTCTCAAATTTTAGCATGTATCTCAGTCACGCAAACTTGTTAAAACAAATATTTCTGGGCCCACTCTCAGAGATTATAATTCTGTAGATTTGGATCAGACCCAAAAATCTTCATTTTTCACCCACTCCCATATAATCTAATTTTGAAGCAGGGATCACACTTTTAAGAACCACCATTGAAGGATTGCCTAACAGTGCTTTTCTTCATTTGTACGTAAAAATTTTTGTGTGTTTGCTTTTGGTCAATTTTATTACTGATTTTTAGTGAATTGACTTTTCATTAAAAATTGAGCTCATGCTAGGCATCTCAGGGACAAGTGAGACAAGGAACACATATGAGGGCTAATTATTCTCCGTGGCACCTAGCTCTGCGCTATGAATAATAGACCTGACACTATTTCTTACCCGAGAAGAATAGTAAACGTATTTATCAATCACATTAGTTAATTCGGGAATGAATGTCTTCCTTTTGTAAGTTATGAGTGTGGTATCTGGTTGAACTATAAATCTACCATTGAGTACTACTTGTATGTGATGTTATTGTTTACAATCTTTCAGAAATTTCTTAAATCTACATGATTTCACATAATTCTAATGGTGAAATGCTCAGTATATAATTGTTTTATCATCAAAAGTGTCCGTAGCTATGTTACTTTTGTTGAAAATCATGCTCAGAATTCATCTTTAATATTCTTAAAAAAGTTTTTTTTTTTTTTTTTTTTTTTTTTTTTTTTTTTTTTTGAGACGGAGTGTCACTCTGTCGCCCAGGCTGGAGGGCAGTGGTGAGATCTCGGCTCACTGCAGGCTCCACCTCCCGGGTTCACGTCATTCTCCTGCCTCAGCCTCCTGAGTAGCTGGGAATACAGGCTCCCTCCACCTTGCCCTGCTAATTTTTTTCTTTTTTTTCTTTTTTTGGATTTTTAGTAGAGACGGGGTTTCACTGTGTTAGCCAGGATGGTCTCGATCTCCTGACCTCGTGATCCACCCGCCTCGGCCTCCCAAAGTGCTGGTATTACAGGCGTGAACCACCGCGCCCGGCCCATTTAACTGTGTTTTTTTTTTGTTTGTTTGTTTGCTTTTGTTTTTTGCTTTTTTTCACGTGACAAGACAATATATGCAGCTTGGCAAACATGCAGCTTATTTTATTTATATTGAACCATCTGGTTGTTGGACAGTTTGAGGATTTTGTTCTCACTGTTAACACATCTATCTAAAGAAATTTCTTTTAACAAGCTGCTCTTGAAAAGTATTGCCAATTAGTTTTAACTTCACAAAATGAATGGCTACCTGATGAATGCCATCTCAGAACACATAATTTCTTGAAAATTTAGAAGTTATAAAGGAATTCACAAAGACAGTAATTAAAATTAGCAGAAAAAGACAAACTGCTTCGACTTGGTGTCTTCAACAAAACCATATCCTCATATGTTAATGATGGCTTTCAGTGAAATTTTCAACAACATTTCTACATATAGTGTAAATCTTCTTCTTTTATTTCCCAGCTCTAATCTTCTAAAATGAATGAAAATAGAGTGAAGTGTTAACATTTCAGAAAGGAATAACATAAGGTTATCTTGATATTGTAATTACTTATATCTCTCTTTTATTCTAAAATGCTATTTATTGTAGCAGTGGTATGACATCATTGTTAAGTTCTCTGTATCTAAAATTTGAAGAATAGTGTAGAAGCATAAATATGTCTGATGTGAACCAAGTGGAACTAATGACAAGTTAAGTAATACTTCAAATTCAATGTATAGACATTAACATTTTTCTCAGTATGAAGTGTATAAAGGGGGAGGGAAGTGAGAAATACTCCTTAGCAGAGAAAGACAGATGTCAAAGGTATTACCAATTTGACACGTGGGACTACAGGGCATGGTGGCACGCACCTGTAGTAACAGATACTCGGTAGGCTGAGGGATGAAAAACACTAGAACCCGTGAGGCAGAGGTTGCAGTGAGCTAAGATCACGCCACTGCACTGCAGCCTGGGCAACAGACTGAGACCATGTCTTAAATAAATGAATAAATAAATAAATAAATAAATAAATAAATAAATGTATTTTTTAGAGTCTATTTGAAACTAACAGCCTTTCAACATTTAAATTGTGCTACAGCAACAAAATTGATAGCACATAATTTCAATTACAATATACAAAATATGTCATTTTTACATAATTACAGAATATTTCTAAATAGAATGTTTAATGTCTAGCACTAGTGAAATATGTGTTGTTTATTTCTGTTTGAATATTATTCACTGATTTTTAATGGTATGTAAGGAGTAACCATTTCTTATATAGATCAGTGCAATAAATTTTAAAACTGAATAGAAGCTTTTAATATAAAATAATAAATTGCACGTGGAAAAAAAGGTGAAGTTGAACTACCCATATGAACTAATGGAAGACAGCTAAAGCAAAACTTAAGGCAAATTTTGAAACAAAAGGAAAAACAAAAGCAATCTATGTATAATTTGAATAGAGTACAGAAAGCAAGTGAAATGAAAGGGATTAGCTAATTTTCCAAGTGCCATCCAGGTATTAAAACTATATATTCTTACCGTTTTCAAAGGGAATATTTCCTATATTATATTTAATTAATTTAATTTAATTCATTATATATTATTCATATATAATATAATATATTCCAAGTATTTATGTACTATTTATCGTATATTAATCTTTCTCTATTTCTTGGATATCAGTTACTTTTGAATTCTCCATTATCGTCTATTTGGATTTTCCATTGTTTTCATGGGTCAATGCACGATTATTTTAATTTAGGCTCTTCATAGTTAATGTAGTACGTGGTAAGGCTATTGCTGTTCCTTATACATTTTCCTTTTAAGGACATGCACTAGCTATATCTTGCATGTTTATTTCTCCATGTAACTTGGTATCAACTTAAGTAACCCATTTAAAAAAGATCTTTAGTACTATTTATTAGATGCATTAATCTAAATCTCTTAGGTCAAGTTTTATTTTTTGATTTTTATTTTTGAGATGTAGCCTCACTCTGTGGCCAGGCTGACGTGTAATGGCACATTTCGGCTCACTGCAACCATTGCGCCTCCCGGGTTCAAGCGATTCTCCTGCCCAGCCTCCTGAGTTGCTGGGATTACAGCGTCAACGCCACCACACCGGCTAATTTGTATTTGGTTAATAGAGATGGGGGTTTCACCATGTTGTCAGGCTGGTCTCAACAGGTGACCTCAGTGATCCACCCATCTTGGCCTCCCCAATAGGGTGAGATCAGGCATGAGTCACTGATCCGGCTATTCAAGTTTTCTTCTTTTTTTTTTTTCCCCACACATTGTATTGCTTATTTTACATATCATAATGGTTCATTTAAGACATTTAATCCCAACTCCCAAACGTTAATATACCTGCTTTAGCAATGACATTTTTCATGGATAGTGTCATTTCTTATGCATCCTGAAATGAAGGAATGTACAGTCAAGGATAACTAGAAATAGGAGAAAATATTATCACTCATTAAAAAGTAATCACCAATAAGATACTCAAACTTATTTATTAGGATGATAGTAAGTAAGTATTTGTCAGCAGCCAAAAACAGCCCGTGAACATATATTTTTGGAATGTTCTAAATAATCATTTATAGTATAAGTATTTTATAAATATACTTCTATTTGCCCCATTAAAAATCTTTTAAATTTCACTTCCAAATGTCAGTATTTATTATGCTACAAATATTTGACTAAAAAGAATCATTAAATAAATTAAATATTCCATATTCTTGGTAATTGTTAAATCTAAAATACTGAGTGTGTGTAGTGACTGCTTTAATCGAGGAGCAAATATAAATTATGTACAAAGTCTATCCCATGCATCTCTGAAGATGGCAACAAAATTGATTTAAAATTAATGAACAGCATTATTGCTTAAGGACGAGTAACTCTAGCATAAAATTTTAAATATAATTTATTCATAGAATAATATTATGTATAATATAAACAAAATAAGTTACACAGCAAAAAACACTCACAAAAATGCATGATTGAATATCGTTGTTCTTTATATAATAAATTTATATTCATTCCACCTCTCAAAATACAGTGTCAGGTAAAATTCCCTTATTCACTAAGGATGAAGCCAAAATAGATCTTAATTATTAATATAGGACACAAAGACTGTCTACGAATTTAATTTTGAGTTAGATGTCTAATTCAAAAATTCGCATGCTATATGAAATATATACTAAAATATCAGTTAAGTTCACATTTATTACTGTGAGTTAGATATGATAAATCGTTTAAATTAGTTTGAATTAATGGTTGACATAACCTTATATTAAAAAAAAAATAGTAAATATTCTAATAAAACTATACATATCTACATATTTATACACACTCATAAATATAAAACATAATTATGTTTGATAGATTTATTTTTGTAAAATTTTACTTATGGAACTCACTTCTGTCTTCTCAATTGGCTTGAAACTTTGGTTCTATTTTATTGAAAGAACTAAGGAGACTATTGCAAGTTATTTTAGCACAAAGTGCTCATTCTCTAAAAATGAGATCCCTGAAATTTAGTTTTCTTATCAAGAGACACTGTCTAAGATAAAGGAAACAAAAGCTATAATGTTTTAGCAGGAAGAGGAAGTGACTATTGCAAAAATCAAGTTTGTAAGTTGCATTCAAAATTACTGCAAATTCTCTTATTTATGTCTACCTTCCAGACACATTTTTTTCTACTGGCTGGATATACTGAATTATAATTGCACTGAACAGTGATCTGGCTACTTCAGTATAAATTAAACAAATAAGTTACATTTTTTGAAGTCTTGGCTCAAATATTATACCATCCATATGCATAGCCTGATTACTCTTCGTCATTGTAACGAACATCACACATATATACACTAAAATAACTTAAGTTGGATTATTTTATTTTTTATCATGTTTATCACATTTTAAACTAGCATATAATTTACCTGTTTATGATGTTTATAGTTTTTAATCTGACTGATTTTTTGAGACAGTAACTGCCATGAAGGTAGGCTATTTTATTCGGCCTTACTTATAGGTTTGTATCTCAAGAACTTAGAACAGTCTCTGGAACTCAGTAAATATTTATATATAAATAAGTAGTATATTACAAGGGATGGTAAAGGAATCAAACAATCCACATAATCTATACATAAATATAAGCAACTTTCTATGACTTTAAAAATGCTGCACTATTTCCTTAATGATATCCTTGGTACCATTCTGGGTACCAAATGTTTGTTTCTTAATCAAGCCTCTCTACTTGGCTTCTTTGATGTGTATTCCTATTGACTTGTTGTCACTGAAGAGATGCTCAATGGATCTAGACATTTTATTGGTAGATACAAATGGACAAATGTTTCATTTCATTGCACTGCTCAGTGTGTTTCTGAGCTATAGTCTATGTGATGGAATGAATAGGACATCAACTGCAGTCATGGTCATTCATAGTGGGTATTTCATGAAGCCAGACACAAACCAAAGAAATCCAGAGGATTTATTACCTGCCTCTTCCTCAGTGCAATAAATGGTGGTACAGTATAAAATTTAAAAAGAAGCAAAATAAAGAAAAACAACTGCAAACCTTTATTAATGTGTCCAAGGCAGGAGAGGAAGCCATGTGGGGAAGGATTGAGCATTATTAGCAAAGAGTACTTAAATCCTGTCTGTTAATTTTCATTAGCAAATGAGGACAATAGATAGCAGCTTGTATAGTGTCAGATTATTTTTTGTCCCTTTTTCGGATCGGTTTTATCGTTGAAAATCAAAGGTAAAAATCATCAAACTCTGTCCTGTATTTCTGTTTAACATTAATGATCATCTGGAAAATATATTAAAAAATTAATGGTTCCAAAAGTGTTTTCTTTTAACATTTAGAATATCTTTTAGGAAGAAGAAAATAAGAGACAAGATAAGGAAGACAAATATGGCAAAATATTTTGCAGTATTAATTACCTCTGCTTCTATCTTAATTTTATCAACATATTTAAAAATGCCCAGATTGTTTATAAAGATTTATGCTTTTCACATGACAGCCCTTTGTATCATCTTTTCTTATATGAGTGAAAAGTTTAATCACCCTTTCTTTATAATAATTGCAAATAACTATGATTCTAAAATGAACCAAGTCAGCAGGTGTATTTGAATAACATAATAAACAAAATAAAATTTCTAATTAAGAATGAAAACCTTAACATTCAGTAAACTAAGTTGAACCCAAAGCAAAGATTCTTACACTTAGGTAATAAATGCATGGGGAATGCAGATAAAAAGCATCTATATTCATCTTTGTATGACCCATTTTCTTTCAGGTAAGAGTCAAAATTTATTCTTTCTGGAGCCTACTAACACTTTGCATTCAAAGAAATTTCAGTCATCTACATGATTTGCTTTTGTATCAATATTTTAAGGGTATTGTTTATTGTTGCTGAAACTAGTTGCAATGTGTAAACATTGTAATTCATTTTTACCTTCAAAAATTTTCAGTAATTGATTAGCTTTAATTTGAGCAAAAGTAAGTGAGCGTGCATGTGTACACGTCCTCATACAGGAGTGTATCTTTAACAATTATCTTAATATAATAATACAATTTCTTTAACGTTGTAAGACAAGAATTTAAATATAGGACATTAACTAATTTATTTCAGCAAATTGTGACTCTAAGCATCAAGTTCAACAGAAGGAAAAACATTTTTTTTAGCTAAAAGATTCTAATAAACTGATATTTTTCTTGAAAATAAATTGAGACATTAGATTATATATTATACTCATGAACTCTTACTGTGTGTATTTGTATATGTATACAGATGCTTCTTCACCTGTGATAAGGTTATGTCCTGATAAAACCACCATTAGTTGAAAATGTCTTAAGAAGAAAATGCATTTAATACACCTAACATACCAAAAATCCTAGATCAGCCTAGCCTACCTTAAATGCTCTCAGAATACTTACATTAGCCTACAGTAGGGCAAAACTATCTGGGAGCATACTATTCTATAGAGAATTGATTGCTCACTCTTGTGATCACATGGCTGACTAGGAGCTATGGCTCACTGCTGCCAACCAGGAAGGCAAGAGAGAGTCATACCACCTACTGCAAGCCCAAGAAAGATCAAAATTAGTAATTCAAAGTATGGCTTATACTGAATGTGTATTGTTTTTGCGCCATGGTGTGGGGAAAAGAAAGAGAGATCAGCTTGTTACCATGTCTATATAGAAGGAAGTAGACATGAAAGACTCCATTTAGTTCTGTATTTGAATGCTGTTAAACTGTGACCTTACCTCCAACCTTGTCCTTGCAAGAGACATGTGCTGTGGTGACTTAAGGTTAAAAAGGATTGGGCGGTGCAGATGCTTTGTTAAACAAGTGCCTAAAGGCGCTTATGGTTAAAGTCATCACCATTCCTTTAATCTTAAGATAAAGGAAAAACATTTGTCTCCTGCCCCTCCCGGGCAATGGAAACATCTCCGGGTAATACCCATTGTGTGCCTTGTTTACTGAGTGAGAGAAACGCTTTAGGAAAAGTGGACTTGCTGGAGCAATACGCTAAAATGTTATGAGATGTCGCAATACATCTCAAGGCACAGCATTTTCCTTAAACTTATTCATGTTACAAGGATTTTTTGCTTCATATGCTTACTGCTGATTTCCTCCCTACAATGATCCTATGCCAGCCACTCCCTTATCTTTTTGATGGTAAATAATCTATCAAAAAAATACTAAGGAACTCAGATGCCTGGTGCCGGCGTGGGTCCTCTGTAAGTGAGCGCCGGTCCCTGGCCCCGCTTTTCTTTCTCTACGACTTTGTCTCTGTTTATTCCCTTTCTCAAGTCTTTCGTTTCCACCTAATCGAGAGAGAGAAAGAGTGGAGGGGCAGGCCACCCTGTCACCATGGTATATGAAAAAACATAAGTTTGAACATTTCAAGTTGAGACAAATTGTATGTTTAATATATGTTCATTAATATCTTTACTAAAAAAGACTAAGCAAAGAAAACATTTTTTCACATATTAAATAATAATTTAGTAATACAATAAATACTGCACAGTTTTATTTCACAGAATGCATAAAACTAAACAAATTCACATCCATAGACTTTAGTGCAGATTTATATTTATGATATTATTTTATTAATTTGTTACCTCTATTTTTGTAAACAATTTCCTTTAACTGTACTCTCACTTTGCATATACCATTAGATGCAAATGCTTGGCACTTATACTTCCATGTCTTTGAAATTTTCCTTTGTTTTTCCTTTCCAATTTCCCTGCATTTGTTTAAGGCATCATCGGTGCCATCCTGACATAACTAACTAGGAGCCAATTGTGGTACCTACTTTGACTCCATTTGTAGAAAGAGTAAGTTTATCTAGAGGATATTATTCTCTGTGGGAACATAGAAACGTTTTTTGTTCGTTTGTTTGTGTTATTATTCCCTCTAGTAAATTTTAGCAAATGCTTCAAAAGTATACAAATAACCTTATTTTGTTCAAGGATTCTACGGTAATGAAGGTTTGGCAACTCTTAATAATGTCTGGGTTATGAAAATCTATACAACAAACCCACACGACACAAGTTTACCAATGTAATAAACCTTATTTGTACTCCTGAACTTAAAATAAAAGTTAAAAATAAATAAATAAACAGCAACAAGAAGAAAAAACAAAACCCAAGAAATTTACATAAATTCTTTGGGAAGCTGTGAAAGTGATTCTATCTGGGCCAAAAATGTACCTCTATAGTTAACACCTGCTTGGCACTTTCACAAGATTGATCTTTAAGGCTCTCAATAATTGGCCACAATCTCAACATATTCAGGACTCCCTTTTGTACTGTGTATACTTCAACTCAACTGAAACACTTAATCTCTTTCCCTGAAAACACCCTGCACTTTCCCCATCTATGCTCATGATTTTCTATTTTTCTTATCCATGGAATAATTTATTTCTGCAAATTTACTGTCAATTAAATTTCAAATTTAAATAGTAACTCTATGCTGCCACCTTCCAATTCTCAAGTGAATTTTACTTCTAACTTCACTGATATTTTCTAATATAGGGTTTTTTTTTTTTTTTTTTCCTGTGGACTTTTTTCCTGTGGACTAATATACTTAGTGAAACTACTTGTACATAACACAAATTTTATCTTAAGGCTAAGTCATTTGAGAGTAGAGATTGTGCATCACTCAGTTTTTACATAGCTGTCCTTAACAAAAAATTGATAAATGCCAAATAACATATTTTCACAAGATTTCATCATATATATATTTAACTTAAAAATATTTCAAAAAATTATATAGATACATAGTAAATGTATTTCATCCAGTTAAAATGGCTTGTATCTAAATGATGGACAATAAAAAATTGCTGGTGAGAATGTGGAGAAATGGGAACCCTCGTACGCTGTTGGTGAGAATGTAAATTAGTACAATTGCTATGGAAAACACTTTGGAGGTTCCTGAAAGAATTAAAAACTGAGCTACCATATGACCCAGCAATCCCACTAGTGGTTATATACCTCAAAGAAAATAAATCAGAATATCAGAGATATCTGCACTCCTGTGGTTGTTTATACACTGTTTACAATGGCTAAGATTTGGGGGCAGCCTAAGTGACCATCGACAGATAATTTGATTAAAAAAATGTGGCACATGTACACAGTGGAGTACTATTCAGCCATAAAAGACAATGAGATCCAATCATTTGCAGCAACATGGATGGAGCTGGAGATCATTATGTTAAGTAAAATAATCCAGTAACAGAAAGACAAACATCACATGTTCTTATTTGTGGGATCTAAAAATGAAAACAATTGAACTCTTGGATGTGGAGAGTAGAAGTATGGTAATCATGTTATAGAAAGCACATTATATATAATTTATAAACTGTGACAGTCATTGAGCCAAACTGCTTTATCTCCTCTCAAGAGACAAATTCTCACAAGGAGTGTGGCTACTAGCCTCCTAGTTGTGAGATCTCCCATTGAGGATGAAGCCATGAGCATCCTGGGAAGAAAAGGGCAAAGGATGGTAGAGGTACAAAGCGGGAGGGATGACTTGTACAATTTGGTAAATGAAGTCTTTAAAAAGTTCAGAAAGAACAATACATATAAGCATAATGGAATTGTCTGGGTCTGGTACACTGATGTCCTACAGAGAGATGATAACAAACTGGGTGTGGCTGAAGGTGCAAGCCAGAAAACCTCTACTCTAGATTTCAAAGGGGCCCTTTCTTGTGTCTTGCAGTGTGAGGTACGACCTTTTGTAGCTCAATGACCTTAGCAGTAATATTAGGACTCTGAGAAGCAGACTCAAAATATTACTCCTAGGTCATTGAGGTAAAAAACTTTAGAATGTTCAATCTAGGCAGGTGTGTTTTGTTATGTGCACAGCCCTAATTGAGAAAATATGAGTTACTGAGGCTCAGGGTGTGCTATGGCCTGAAAGTTTGTGTCTCCTTAAATTTAATATGCTAAAATCCTCATACCCAAGGTGATGGTATTAGGAGGTAGGACCTTTGGAAGGTGAATAGATCGTGGGGGTGAATTCCTCATAACTGAATTAATGCTGTTGAAAAAGAGGCTCCAGGAAATGTGTTCGTCCTTTCATCACGTGAGGATGCAGCAAGAAAGCACGATCTATTAACAAAGGAGTCCTCACCAGGCACTAAACATGCTGGCGCCTTGATTTTGGACTTTACCAGCTCTAACGCTATGAGAACTAAGTTGCTGTTATTTGTAAGCCATCTAGTTTATTTTATTTTGTTAGGGCCGCCTGAAAAAATTAAGACAGATTGGGAGCATTTCCATGAATTCCTCTGATAATTGTAACTCTGAACCCTGAGTCTTTAGAGAGGGCTCACCCTTTCCTATCATGAACTAGCACTTTCCTAATATAGGAAGACACTCTGGAGACCTCCTCTCTGCAAGTGAGAGGTTCTTCTCAAGAGGCGTTCCTACCTTTACTTCTGGCTGCCAAGTTGATGAATAGGATCAAATCTCTGAGTAACCTTAATCTATTACATGTATGTCCATTTTGATCTGAGTTTTAGCAGATTAATGAAGTCTTCAAATTAAGCAGATCTAGTAACAGTTCATTGCAGTACAGAAATGACACATTAAGGATCCAGCCTGAGAAGGACTAGAAGGCATAAGTAAATGGCACTAACATACAGCCTAGATTCTCATATCATCTACCACATTTGCATTTCTCCCTCACCTTGTACTTTTGGATGTATGAAAGAAATAGAAAAAATCCAAGCCAAAACACATTGGCTCAGTATATAAATACAAACCAAAAATAAATGGAGTCTACATTACAGGCACACTCAGTGGTGGCTTTGAATGACAGTGAGTGAGAAAAAAAAAAAATCTTCCTAATGGACAGAGTTTCTAGGGATACAACTGTTCAACTACTTTACATAAATCAGATGTGGCCAAAGGTGAGAATATGTATGTAATTACGAGCTGTTGTGAATGTCCTGGAAGTTAAAGAACTGAAATATTAGATTAAATGAGGTATAGGGGAGAGGCAAGTGGAAGGATATATGCAAATGAGTAACATGAATGAAAATTTTTCTGTCAGATATTAATGGCAGCCAAAGAGTACTCACCATGGAAGAGAGGCACCAAACAACCAAGTAGACGAATTACCCAGTCAGCTGACCCTAAATAATGGCCTTTCTCCTTGGCTCCACTGGACTTGGCATGATAATCATAGAAACAGAATAACAACCATAGTGATAGAGATGGAGACCACACATAAACCCAACAGCATGGACTTATATAACCTAATTTCAGCCTTCTCAGAATATTCAATATGTCATCAAAAGAGAAAATTTTTGAACACTAGTATGGCAATTTTCCATGGGAAGGCAAATAGTCCATTTGGTGGTAAATAGATTCTATTAAGCTTCTCCATCCTCAATGGGGTAAAAATTAATCCTCACAGGAATTGACACCTATTTGGGATATCGTATTTTTTGTTATTTTGTTTGTTTAGTACCTAAAGAGTCTCAGTCAGCACCACTATCTAGGGACTAACAAAATGCCTGATCCACAGGCATGAAATTTTACACAATAATGTATCTAGTCAGGGGACACATTCATAGTGAGGAAAGTGCAGGACAATCTAACTCGCACATACACACAACAGAAAAAAAAAATAGTATGGTTATTTCTTGAGGAAGAAATGCCAATAAAATTTGCATTACTATTATACACATATTAAGCTTTCCCTGTCTATTCATAAAAAATCAGATTTACAGTAATAGTGGCCTCTATGTAATAATTGCAGTGAAACTGTAAATTCTGGATATAATATTAAAAATAAAATTTGGTGGTACAATCATGTATTTTCTAAACACAGATTATGATTTTATAGCCGTCCTGGGCTGCATGTGGCCTGTGGTTTGGACAAGCTTGATTTAAAGCATTCTTTCAGGTACAAGCATGATTTGAGGAGCTTTAGAGAAATTACGTCTAACCCAAATATCTCACCCAATGTCCCTAAATATGACCTTAAACTCTAACATTTAAAAATATTATTTCATTGCTACATATTTGCATATTCAATGTAAGTGCAACATTATTAAAGATGCATTAGAAGTAGAGGTGTTGCTTCCAGAAACAGAAATATATATCACTAGTGTCAATTCCATATATACGTTGAAAGATAAATTATTCTGCCAACAAAATACTGTCTCTACCAACATAGAAGAGAGAACCATTTCATAATCACGTATTAACAGAATTCATGCATGTAAGGTAGCACAAGAGTAATTACAGACTCTGGACAGAATTTTATACACTTTTTACAAAAAAAAAAGAGATAAAAATTAAAATTTCTCTCATTCCCTTGAGAAACAAAAGGACATACCTTGTGACTGCTTCCAATATCTCTCCTGGTGGCCTTATAAATTAATCTTGGAAGTATGTGTTTACAGTTTAAGAATCAAACTCCCCAGTACCTCTTGTTGTAAAATCAAAAGGCCTTACATTTTCAAGACCCATAGAAAGTGGAGAGGCAGTGCCACTGATCTTTGGTAACAAAGAAGTCCTAATCATTATACATTTTATATGCATACACATACATTTTCACTGAGGCATTAAAGAATATGGGTGTAAAATGTTCAACTATTCAAACATTTTTCTCCCTTATTGATCTTTTTTTTTTTTTTCGTTTTGCACCAATGGGTCTCGAATCTCCTTTGGTAATGCTTTGTATTTATGAATAAACATTTATTAATATAGATAGAGAGTAAAGGTTTTTTCACCAGTAATTAAGTTCTGTTTCCTTAGGAGACTTTTTCATTGAGTAGAAGAGTTGAATGAAAACACTGTTTAAAGAAAGTGACTAACGGAATAGGTTGATTTCATTTTAAAAATCACAGAATTGGAAGTAGACTGATCATTAAATGCCACAATAAATGTGACATCTCCCTGAGGACCCAATATCTCAATAGAAGGCCAACCACTTCCCAGACAAATCACAACTTTTATTGTTTTATTGTAGACACAGAGGCTGGTGCTACCAGAGTTTTATTTTCCTGAAAATGTAGAAAGAATGAAAGATCTAGCTCTGCTGTTCATTATCCAGTCCTTTGTTTAACCTCCTGCATTTCTCTCCCACAATCCTTTCTTGCTTTCTATACTGAACACAACTCTGTGACATTTACTCCACTTTCATTGAACCATCAGTGGGATTTCCGCCTTTTGGGAAAAAAAATTATCTTGTACTGTTTCTAATGTTTCTACTCTCAATGGAATTATTCATTTATCACTCTTTTTTCTGTCTTTTTTGTGAGATTTGGGTAGGAGGGAATATAAAGTTCCCAAGTTGCCATCTTAAACTAGAAACACAAACTTCAGTTCTGACATGTGCTGGATCTGGTGCTTCATTTCTGCTATCTGAAATAGTCTTTATTCCTTGCCATATCCCTTTCACATACTTTAGAAAATCCTTATGTAAACTTTCAGACACAATTAATCTTCCCTCTAGACTGGCATCAGAAATGCCTTCCTATATTTGAGACCCTACCAATGTATAGTTCTCAGTGGAAAGCAGTGTTCTGTGTTCTACTACCAAACCGAAATGGTTCAGATGCTAGATTTCCTTGTTCCTTTGATAACTGACATGCAGAATATAGATATTTGAACCATTATTTGCAAATTTGATAAACCATCTGGGAATCTGAATTCAGGAAACAGCAGTGCACAGAAGTATCATGCTATCTGGGCAATATATTCCTAATATGTTTATGTTCTGTATAGTTAACTTTAGCAGATTTCTCATGTATTCAACCAAAATCACTGACTGATACAAATAATCACAACAGAGTACAGACTTCTGGAAAGAGATCCTCAGAAAGTAGTGGTAATTTGGGGTTGGGAATTTTGCTTAATTCAGGCTGAATGTAGTACACATTCAGTTTTATTTTTAGATTCTATCAGTCCAAGGCATGCAGTAATGAAAGAGTTAATTAAGTTGATGTATAGAATCTCCTAGAGTGAGGCGCTCATTGAAACTTTTGGGATTTTAGTTGGCTACTCCCTAAAATAGCAAAAGGACAGGAGAAATTCAATAAACTACAAGGCGAATTGGCTACCATCAATGACACAAAAAATCTTAAAGAAAAAACATGTTAAAATGTGTTTATTTTTTCCCAACCCAGGAGCTATCTGTGACCTTGCTGAATAATATCTTTCCTCTTGTAGTTTCAGAGTAATAAAAGCAAATTCAAAGTTGGTTGTTATGATTTGCTGAATTACTGCTTTATTTCATCAAACACTGGGAGATATTAAAATAATACACTATTACTTTCTATACCACTGTGAAAACACTAAAACTACAAATTAAAGTGTGATATAAGCCTTTGATATAATTTTTTTTATTTATCAAAGAGCCCTAGATTTATTTAGACAACATCTTATATTTATCACTCTTACAGTTCATAAGAGAAACTGTAAAGAGTATATTAGTTGGGGTATGAGTAAATGTCTTTAAGCTTAATACCTGAATTTTCAGATCACCTTTCAACTTGGAGTCCTTGACATATTGGTTTTTCCCTTGTGACCTCAAAACTATTGATCATGCTGCAGCATTTTTTTTTTTCCTTTAAAGTTTTAACATTATAACTTCTGGGATGTTTGTCAAAGTTTCTGACACAAAAGTTGTGTTGCTAGTTCTTCCAGATTGATTAAACTCTTATCCATTTGCTAATTTGAATTTCATGGAAGTTAAGCCATTCTATTTGAATATTCAAATTTTCTGATAATTTGATAGTCAACAATTTAACCATAGTCCTACCTGTTACATGAACCTATTATACTAAGTTCTTGATTTTTTAACATTACTTCTTCTCTTCTAAGGGATTTGGCAAATTCTCCTGCCTCCATTTGTATTATCTGATGCCTGAATGTGTACTCTATTACATCCGATTTAGTTACAAAGTTAACACAACTTTTACTTGTAGGATGTTTTGTTTCTGTAGTACCTTAAGGCAGTGCTTCTCATAATGTACATATAACTCATGAGGATCTAGATAAAATGCAGATTATTATATATTAGGTAGGATTGGGAGTGGAGGAGTGGGAAGCTAAGATTCTATAGTTTCTGCCTATCCCAGATTGTCCCAACACATAGTTAGCAAGTATCAGAACATAAGGCATATGAATTTTGTTATGTAATGTATTATGGAACTATAGTAATGTCCCCATTAGAGTAAAATAAATTTTCTGTGAAAGTGGTGAACTTTATTTTTACAAGCAAATTGAGACAACGTGTGTCTGAAGATTTTCTTGTTTGTTTCAGGAAAGATGAGACTGTAAATTCACAGATGACTTTGTACCTTGCTTTGGGAAAGTTCTTGAGGCACATATGAATGAAAAAAGGCTTACAAACTGCCAAATTACCCTCTCATCAGTTTCTTTCCATAAAGGACCCATCTTAAACTACTTGAGCCCAAACTCCTCAGAACCCTAAATGATTCCACTTCTGACTCCGCTTCTGTGACAGTTCAAAGACCCTGTCAAGTTGGTGTATTCCATTACTGAAGTGATGGTGAACAAACTAAGGTTTGCTTTATAACAGGCTAGCTGGTGATAATTCATTGAGCTTTAAAAAGCTTAACCTAATCTTTTCAAAGGCATTTTGAGTGGCAATTAAATACAACACATGTTGTTTCAACAGTGTAGGTAAGTCATCTAATGATAGCAATATAAAAGACAATGATTATATTTGCACAAGTATAGGTAATAGCAACTAAACCAGGATCTTCCTGACAGTGAATGTAAGATGTCATGGTTTCAGAGGTGCATCCAAAAATTAGTGATGCTATAAACTGATATTAAAGTATGCATTTTAAAATCTTTGATAAATTGTTTTTTACATTTATTTATATATGCCACACATATATAAGCACTTTAGTAAGTGAAAAACACTTGAGAATATAGTTAAACTACTTACAAGAACTCTGAAGGCTAAGAGTAAGATTGGCTATACAATTTTTGTATTCCATTGCAAAATGGAACTGTGAAGACCTCTTTTCAAAAATTAAGAATTTCAGATGCATTAAATCAAACAGAGCTTTAAAGCAATCATAGGGCTCTTCTAAGAGTGGAGCTCTGCAACTGCACAGGTTGCATGCCCAGGAAGGTGGCCTTGGCTCACCATATCTCGTACATGGAAACCTGAGAGTTCCCATTGCTACAGAGTAACTTTGTGGATCAGAGAACAAATCGAGTAGCTAAGTGATCTGGCTTGAATATTATTTGAGCCACTGACATTTCCATTACATTGAGCAAGTTAGATAGCTATGCTGAGCATCATTTCATGATCTGTCATTTAAATTAAATTACTTTATAATACAAGAAGTGCTAAAGCTTCATTAACTCTGATGCCCAGAGAGACTTATCTGTGCCCTTCTTTTGGTCATTTAGCAAGAAGCTAATTCAAGAGCGTTTCTTACTAATTGCTGCAACAATAATATGCAAACTCTCTAACTGAGCTCCTGAAATTGCTGAAGATCATTTTCTGTGTCACAAAGCATCCATTGTTGCATAGTTGAATGTGTGTTTTTAGCACCTTTGCCATGCTTGACATCTACTAGCAATCCTTGGCATTCCTTGGCTTGTAGCCACATCACCTTAATCTCTGTCTCCATCTACACATGGCTTCTCTTTTCTATCTATCCTCTCTTTGTCTCTAAACTTCCTCCACCTCTCCTCTGTAAGGATACATGTGATTACGTTTAGTTAGGGGCCACCCAGATAATCCAGGGAAAGCTCCTTCTCTCAAGATCCTTCAGCAGATCTTTTGCCATGTAAGGCAATATTCATTCTTTTTATCATATAAGGTAATAGTCACATAATCTGGAGATTAGCACCTGGATGTCTACTTTGGGGACCACCATTTAGCCTACCACACTCTCCATTTTTCACTATCATTAGTCTAAAAACAGCTTTTCTCAAGCTTGTCTGTGAATTGGAAGCTTTACAAGTTACTAATGCCAGGGACTCACTCCAGAGATAATAATTTAATTAGTTTAGAGAATAGCCTGAACATCAGAAATCTTTAAATCTCCCTAGCTGATTCTGAAATTTAATGAAGATTGTAAAACATTGAGTTAGGTAACAGCCTAAAATTCCCTGAGGATTTTCAATTAAAGACAACTTTGAAAAGAGCGATAACACAAAAAGACCTGCAGCACTTTATATTAGGAACTTACATTAGTAATTCATATCAATGAAAATCTGGAGACTATAAATAGGGAGGATACAGAGAATGCAATGACAGATTTAGCTTACTTAATCAATGCAGATCTATCTTTTGGAGCTTCTGGATTCATTGTAGTAGCATAAACAGCTGTGGGGGTTCACATTATTGGTCAGATTGCACTGATATCCCATGGCAAATTAAATGAAAATGCTAGCAATTCCAAGACAGTAAGTTGAGAAATAAATCCAAACAACTTTGAGAGAAAAAAAATGCTGGAGTGAATTTAACATAGCCCACCCACTACCTAAATCCCCGGTGAGAACCCAGAGGACACTCTTCACCAAGGGCCAGGATATGCTTTGAGGAGAGTTGAGGATGTCATCACCTTTGAAAAATGCTTTTGTGGTAATTTTCTATAGATCATAGATGCTGATACAGGTTCTATTGGTAAAATGGATTCAACTCAACTGCATTCAAGAGAATGAGAGGGCCCCAAGAAGGCAGAGATCAAATGCTGGCACAGTAATTCTAGATGCAAGGCAGACATTGTTGCCACAACAAACTGCAGAGCTGGTAAAGCCATCAAAATGGTTTGCCTTAAGGATTTTTGTAGGGTGGAATTGTTCATGACCCTAAGGAGTAAAGTAGAAGGCAGACTTCCAAAAGGTCTTTATTTTAATTAAAATCATTTTGTGTGTGCAACTGAGAAAAATACATATATATGTATATATATATAAATACATATATATGTGTATATATAAATACATATATGTGTATATATATAAATACATACACACACACACACACACACACATAAACAAATTTTGAGTCATAGTACCTAACTCAGTTCCCATCAAATCTGTGAATTCAGAGAGAACCCACTGAATGTAAAGATTAAATAGACCAATTGCAGTGGCTCACAACTGTAGGCCCAGCATTTTAGAAGTCCAGACAGGGTAGATTGTTTGGGCCCAGGAGTTTAAGATCAGGCTGAGCAACATGGTGCAACCTCCTCTCTACAAAAAATACAAAAACTAGCTGGGTATGGTTGTCCATGCCTATAGTCTCAGCTACTTGGGAGGCTGACATAGGAGGATTGCCTGAGCCCAGGAGGTTGAGGTTGCAGTGAACTTAGATCAAGCCACTGCACTCCAATCCAGGTGACAGAGAAACACCCTGTCCCCCTCAAAAAAGAAAAAAAAAAAAAATAGATAACTGTAAGACTTTCCTATAATTTATGAACTATAGATTTAAGTTCTTCCATCTAGACTTTTCTCAATGATACTGAGGGACATTCGTCATGATAACTGCCTAGGGAAAGCAAAATGTCTAAGCATTTTAAGGAATTTTAATCACAGGCTGCCAGGTAACACTTTAGACATGGTCACCTTGTTAGGTCAAGCAACTACACCATTTCAGAATATCACCAGAAGTATAAACTGGGTCCTATTGCTCCACATATTTTCCAATTAATTGTGATTATTGGTAACACTGTGTCTGAATAACATGTCAAGTCATCTGAGAAAATATAGTTTTGATTCACATTTTTCTTTGTGAATACAACATATTTTAAAATCAAGTTTTATTTTCTCTCTTGAATTTGTTTAATGTCTTGTCCTAAGTTTTTGATTGGGTGGTTTGTCTTTTTAATTTTACATTTAGAAATTCATTATATGTGCCAGATATTAATTAACTTCAGTTACATTTGTGCTATTTTCTCTAATTTAGATATTTAAATAGACTTTATTTGTAGAGCAGCTTAGATTTACAGCAAAATTAAGCGGAAAGTACCAAATTCCTTTATATTTGTTATCCCTAACCTTCCACAGCCACCCCACCCCACTATCAACATCTCTCACCAGAATGATACATTTGTTATGATCAATAAACCTGTATTAGCACATCATTATCATGAAAACTGCACTGTTTACTTAAGAACCCATTGTAACTGTTGTACATTCTATGAGTTCAGACAAATGTATGATGACATGTATCTAGCATTTCAGTATCATACACAATAGTTTCACTACCCTAAAAAATGATATGTGCTTCACCTATTGATCTCTTTTTCCCCTAACATCTAGTAACCTCTGATCTCTATTGTCTCCAAAGTTTGCCTTTTTATGTAATGTCATATAGTTGGAATTCTATAGTATGTAGGCTTTTTCCTGTTTCCTTCTTTTACTTAATAATATACACTTTAGTTTCCTCCATGTTTTTTTCATGAATTGATGACTCATCTCTTTTAGAGATGAATAATATTTCATTGTTTGGATATACCACAGTTTATTTATCCGTTCACTGAGTGAAGAACATCTTGGTGACACGTATATATACATATGCACACAAAATAAAAAGATTTCTGACTGTAATATGGTCTAGAATTACTAATTATAATGTGGTTTAGCTTTCCCACCTTATCATATATGGTTTATATATTTTACATCCTATTGAGATATCTTTCTTACTCTGAGATGGTAAAATTGCATTCATTTAAAACATTAAAATTGTGTATTTCAAATTTGATTATTTTATATACTTGAAATTGCTTTTTGCATAGATTACATTGTAGAAATATAATTTCTCTTTATACCATATGTATATCTTTTTCTTCCAGTCTAGTTTATCAAACAGTCATCTTTTCCCATCATTGTGCAATGTGTGCTCTATCATTAATCAAGTTCCATAAGTGAGTGGATTTAGGACTTGGCTCTGTTTTGTAGCAGTAATATATCTGATTATACCATAGTATTTTGTTGTATGGTATTGATATTTTAAAAAATATATTTTGATACCTAGTAAGGCAAAACTCCATAATATGCTCTTTTTCAGGGGTGTCTGGAGATACCTTACCAAGTACATTGTGGAATGAGGTCATTGTATTTCATAAAAATCAACAAAAAAAATTATTGGAAATTTTCTTGGGAATTTAGCAGATGTATAGATAAATTTGGAAATTACTAAAATATTTTGAATATTAAAATTTCCTTTTAATAAATTTTAATAAAATTCTTACATACATTTTAGAGGGTTTATTTTGTAAATATATGTATTATAACTGTAAACAGTATATTAGTTAAATTCTTAAGCAATATTTTCTAATTTTTTGATTCTTGAGTAGTTTGTGTTTGTGCATAGAATTGCAATTATTTATTTATTTATTTATTATTTATTTATTTATTTATTTGAGACGGAGTCTCACTCTGTTACTCAGGCTGGAGTGCAGTGGCGTGATCTAGGTTCACTGCAAGCTCCGCCTCCTGAGTTCCTGCCGTTCTCTTGCCTCAGCCTCCTGAGTAGCTGGGACGCTCGCCACCACCCCAGGCTAATTTTTTTGTATCTTCAGTAGAGACGGGGTTTCACCGTGTTAGCCAGGATGGTCTCGATCTCCTGACCTCATGATCCGCCCACCTCGGCCTCACAAAGTGCTGGGATTACAGGCGTGAGCTGCAGCGCCTGGCCTATCTTTTGATTCTTGATACATGATGATTGTGACAAACAAGACAAAGAGCGTTCTCTCTCATAAAATTTAACTTTGTTACAGGAACAATTAAAAAAGTAAATAAATTAGCAATTAGTAACTCTAGCTATTAGTAAATATTATAGAAAACTAATAAAAAGCATTAGGTTTTGATCTGGGCAGCTCATTTCTGATAGAATACTTAGGAAAAGTGCCCCTGGAAAGCTGGCATTTCAGTAGTCTTTACTAAATCTTCATTAATAAAATGTTCAGAAGACAGTTCTTGGTGTTTTCTTCGTGGTAGTCACAAAATTGGTAACCCCATTTTATCTTGTAGATATGAAAATCACCTTTTTCTAGTGGCAAACTCTCCATGTCTCTCTCCCCAACTAGACAATATCCCCACTTGGACATTCACCAGATCATTTAGACTCCACATGTTCAAAACTCATTTCTAGACACCCACCATTGTTCACTCAAATTTGTTTCACTCACACTTCTTTCTGTTTTTTGTTTGTTTTCTTTTTTTTTAACTTTTATTTTAGATGCAGGGGGTACATGTGCAGGTTTCTTGCGCACGTCTTTTGCATGATGCTGATTTGTTTGGCATTCAGATCCTATCACCCAGGTAGTAAGCACAGTACCCAATAGGTAGTTCTTCCACCCACACTCCATGTCTATCATTCCCATGTTTATGTCCGTGTGAGCTCAATGCTTAGCTCCCACTTACAAGTGAGATCATGCAGTATATAGTTTTCTGTTCTTGTGTTAATATGCTTATGATTATGGCCTCCAGCTACATCCATGTTGTGGCAAAGGACATGATTTCATTTTTGTTTTCTTTTTTTTTTTTATGGTTGCATAGTAATCTGTGGTGTATATACACCACATTTTCTTTATCCAATCCATTATTGTTGGGAACATAGCTTGATTCCACACGTTTGCTCTTGTGAATAGCACAACAATGAACATATGAGTGCATGTGTCTTTTTGATAGAAGGATCTATTTTCCTTTGGGTATATTCCTGGTAATGGGATTCCTGGGAAAAATGGCAGCTCTGTTTTAAGCTCTTTGAGAAGTCTCCAAACTGCTTTCCAAAATATCTGAACTAATTTACATTCCCACCAACAGTGTATAACCATCCTCTTTTCTCCACGGCTTCACCAACATCATTTTTTTTTTTTTTTGACTCTTTAATAATAGCTGTCTTACTGATGTTTGATGATATATCATCGTGGTTTTGATTTGTATTTCTCTGATGATTAATAATACTGAGCTGTTTTTTATGTTTGTTGGCCACTTACATGTCTTCTTTTGAGAAGTATTTGTTCATGTCCTTTGCTCATTTCTGAATGGGGTTATTTTACTCTTGCTTATTTATTTGCTTAAGTTCTCGATATTAGACAGAACTTAAGTTCTGGATATTCTGGATATTAGACATATGCCAGTTGCAGAGTTTGCCAATATTTTCTCCCATTCTGTAGATTCATAGCTTCTTTGACTGTGCAGAAGTTCTTTAGTTTAATTATGCCCCACCCTTTTATATTTAATCCATCCTGAGTTTTTTTTTATATGGTGAAAGGCAAGAGTCCAATTTCAGACCAGGCATGGTGGTTCACGCCTGTAATCTCAGCACTTTGGAAGACTGAGGTGGGCAGATCACTTGAGGTCAGGAGTTTGAGACAAGCCTGGCCAACATGGTGAAACCCCGCCTCTACTAAAAATACAAAAATTAGCCGGGCATGGTGGCTTGCACCTGTCATCCCAGCTACTAGGACGGCTGAAGCCGGAGAGTTGCTTGCACCTGGGAGGTAGAAGGAGGTGGCAGTGAGCCAAGATCACACCACTGCACTCCAACCTGAGAGGAGACAGAGAGAGACTCCCTCTCAAAAAAATAAAATAATATAAAATGAATAAAAATAAAACATAATCCTGTTTCATTCTTCTGCATATGACTAGCTAGTAATCCTGGCACTATTTATTAAATTAAGAGTTCTTTCCCCATTGCTTGTTTTTATTTATTTTGTCAAAGATCGGATGGTTGTAGGTGTGCAGGTTTATTTCTTGGTTCTCTATTCTGTTCCACTGGTCTATGTCTCTGTTTTTACATCAGTACCATGCTGAGTTAGTTACCGTAGCCTTATATTGTAGTTTGAAGTCAGGTAGTGTAATGCCTGCAGCTTTGTTCTTTTTACCTAGGATTGCTTTGGTTATTTCAGGCTCTTTTTTAGTTCCATATGAATTTTGAAAGAATGTTTTTCCTAATTTTGTGAAAAATGACATTGGTAGTTTGATAGGAACAGCATTGAATCTGTAAATTGCTTTGGATAGTATGGCCATTTCAGTGATGTTGACTTTTCCTGTCCGTGAACGTGAAATATTTTTCCTTTTGTTTGTGTCATATCTGATTTATTTCAACAGTTTTAGAGAATTTTGCCTTCTTGGTTAACTGTATTCTTAAGTATTAATATTTAATTTTCTTTCTGACTATTGTACATGAGATTACGGTCTTAATTTGACTCATCCTAGGTGTTATTGGTATATAGAGATGCTACTGATTTCATATATTGATTTTGTTTCCTGAAACTTTACTAAAGTCATTTGTCAATTCTAGGAGCCTTTTGGCAGAGTCTTTAGGGTTTTCTAGGTATATAATTATATTGTCAGTGAAGAGAGATAGTTTGTGTTCTTTTCCTATTTAGATGTTTTTTATTTCTTTATCTGGCTAGGATTTCTGGTATGTTGAATAGGAGTGATGAGAGTGGGCATCCTTGTGTTGTTCCAGTTCTCAAGGGAAATGGTCCCAGCTTTTGCCTATTTAGTATGACATTGGCTGTGGGTTTGTCATAAACAGCTCTTATTCATTGGAGATGCAATCCTTTGATGGTTAGTCTGTTGGTGGTATTTATCATGAAGGGGTGCTGAATTTAATCAAAAACCTTTTCTTTGTCTATTGAGATAATTATATGGTTTCTGCTTTAATTTTATCTAATGAATCACAGTTATTGATTTTCATATATTGAAGCAACCTTGCATCCAGGGAATAAAACCTACTTGATCATGATATATTAACTTTTTGATGTGCTGCTGGATTTGGTTTGCTAGTATTTTGTTGGGGAATTTTGCATTTATGTTCATGAGGAATATTAGCCTGAAGATTGTGTGTATGTGTGCATGTGTGTGTGTCTGTCTCTGCTAGATTTTCGTATCAGGTTGATGTTGGATTTGTAGGATGAGTTAAGGAGGAGGCTCTCTTCATCAGTTTTTTAAGAATAGTTTCAGTAGGATTGATTCCAGTTCTTCGTTGTATGTCTGGTAGAATTCAGCTGGGAATCCATCTGGTTCAAGGATTTTTTGTTTGTTTGTTTGGTGGGTTTTGTTATCACTGATTCAATTTCAGAGCTTGGTATTGGTCTATTTGGGGTTTCAGTGTCTTCATGATTCAATCATGGAGAATGCATGTTTCCAGGAATTTATCCATTTTCTGTATTTTCTTTTCCCTCCCTCCCTCCCTCCCTCCCTCCCT
>NW_016825566.1:194148-208630 GCF_001698545.2 Rhinopithecus bieti | reverse complement strand
CCTCCCTCCCTCCCTCCCTCCCTTCGTTCCTTCCTTCCTTCCTTCCTTCCTTCCTTCCTTCCTTCCTTCCTTCCTTCCTTCCCTTCCTTCTTTCTTTCGATGAAGTCTCATTCTGTCACCCAGGCTGGAGTGCAATGGCCTGATTTTGGCCCACTGAAACCTCACCTCCCAGGCTTAAGCAGTTCTCCTGCCTAAGCCTCCTGAGTAGCTGGTATTACAGGCACAAGCCACTGCACCCGGCTAAGTTTTACACTTTTTGTAGAGACAGGGTTTCGCCATGTTTCCCAGACTGACTGCTGAGCTCAGTTGATTTGCTTGCCTCAGCCTCCCAAAATGTTGGGCTAACAGGTGTGAGCAATCACACCTCTAGATTTTCTAATTTGTGTGTATAAAGTTGTTCATAGCTTCCTCTGAGGCTTCCTTTTGTGTATTTATGTGAGATCAGTTATTCCTTTTGTGTATTTATGTGGGATCAGTTACAAATCAGTTACAAAGTGTCATCTTTGTCATCTCTTTTTTTTTTTTTTTTTTTAGAGACGTAGTCTTGCTCTGCTGCCCAGGCTAGAGTGCAGTGGCATGATCTCAGCTCTCTGCAACCTCCACTTCCCAGGTTCAAGCAATTCTCCTGCCTCAGCCTCCTGAGTAGCAGAGACTACAGGTGCCCACCACCACACCCGGCTATTTTTTTTTTTTTTTGTATTTTGGTAGAGACAGGGCTTGACCATTTTGCCTAGGCTGGTCAAGAACTCCTGAGCTGTGGCAATCCACCTGCCTCAGCCTCCCAAAGTGCTAGGATTACAGGAGTAAGCCACTGCGCCAAGTCCTCATCTTTGTCATTTCTAATTATACTTATTTGGGTTTTCCTTTTTGGTTGTTAATCTTGCTAGCAGAATATCAATCTTGTTTATTGTTTGAACAACCATCTCTTGGTTTAGTTGATCTTTTGTATGGATTTTTGCATCTCAATATGATTCAACTCTTTTAAAATTTTAGTTCTTTTCCTCTGCTAGTTATAATGTTGATTCATTCTTTTTCCTAATTACTTTAGGTGAAAAGTTAGATTGTTAATTTAAGATCTTTCTAAATTATTGATAAAGACATTTTAGTGCTATAAACTTTACCTTAACACTGCTTTAGCTGCATTCCTAAAATTTTGGTAAGCTGTGTCCCTATTTTCATGAATTTTAAACAATTTTTTGATTTCAGACTAATTTCTATCTTTATCCAGGAGTTATTCAGAGCAAGTTGTTTAATTTTCATGTATTTATGCAGTTTTGAGAGATCTTCTTGATATTGATTCCTATTTTTATTGCATTGTGGTTCAAGAGTGTGGGTGGTATGATTTCAATTTTTCAGATTCATTGATAGCTTGCTTTATAACCAAGCATGTGGTAAATCTTACAATACATTCAATATGCCAATAAGATGCATCCATACGCTGTGGTTGTGGAATAGAATGTTTTGTAGATATCTACTAGGTCTAATTGCTCAAGTGTTGAGTTTAATTACACTGTTTCCTTGACAGTTTTCTGACTTGATTATCTGTGTAATGTTTTCCATGGGGTGTAGAAGTCTCCAACTATTATTGTGTGGTTGCTAAGTGTTTTCACAGGTTAAGAAGAACTTGTTTTGTGAATCTCGGTGCTGCAATATTAGGCACATATGTATTTAGAATCATTAAGTCTTCTTGTTCTATTATATTCTTTATCATTATATAATACCCTTCTTTGTCCTTCTTATTTTTATCATTTTAAAGTCTGTTTTATCTGATGTAAGAAAAGCAGCACCTTTTCCTTTTTATGTTTTGTTTGCATGGTAGATCTTTCTCCATCCCTTTACTTTGAGCCTAGGGGTGTTGTTGTTTATGAGATGGATCTCCTGAGGACAGCAGATGGTTAGGTCTTGTCTTTTTATTCAGCTTGACACTCTATGTCTTTTAAGTGTGGGCATTTAGCCCATTTACATTCAGGGTTAGTATTGATATGTGATATTTGGATCCTGTCATCATATTGTTAGCTGGTTGTTATGTAGACTTGATTATGCAGTTGCTTTATAATACTTGTGGGCTATGTGTTTAAGTGTGTTTTTGTGGTAATAGGTGTCATTCTTTTGACTCCATATTTAGTACTCCTTTGAGTCCCTCTTGCAAGACTGGTCTCCTTGAAGTTAACTTCCTCACTGGTTGCTTGTGTGAGAAGTATTTTATTTCTCCTTCGCTTATGAAGCTTAGTTTGTCAGGATAGTAAATTCTCTGTTGGAATTTCTTTTCTTTAAACATGCTGAACATAAGCCTCCAATCACTTCTGAGAGTTCTGCTGCTAGCCTAATGAGGTTCTCTGCATCTGACTTGACCCTTCTCTCTAGCTACTTTTAAACTTTTTTCTTTTGTTTTGACCTTGGTGAATCTGATGATCATGTGCCTAGGGGATCATAATTTTGTGTAGTATCTAGCCAGGGTTCTCTGTATGTCTTGAATTTGCACATCAACCTCTGTAGTGAGATTAGGGAATTGTTCACCAACTATATCCTGAAATATATTTTCCAAGAAGCTTAATCTCTCTCCTCTCTCTCAGGAATGCCCGTGAGTCTCAGATCTGGTATCTTTACATACCCTCATATTTCTTGGAAGTATTGTTCAGTTTTTAAAATTCTCTTCTCTTTATTTTTTTCTGACTAAGTTAGTTGAAAGAACTGGTGTTCAGGCTCTGAGATCCTTTCCTCAGCTTGGCATATTCTGTTGTAAATATAGATTGTATTGTAGGGGTTGTATTATGTTATGAAATTCATGTAGTAATTTTTTTAGCTCTAGAATTTGTTTAGTTCTTTCTTAAACTGATTGGTCCTGCTTTCAGCTATTGGGTCATTTTACTGGATTCCTTGAATTAGTTTCAACTTTATCCTGAATCTCAGTGAGCTTGCTTGCCATCAAGATTCTGGATTCTAAGTCTGTCGTTTCAGACTAATCATTGCTGGGGGGCTAGAGGACTCATTTGGAGGTAAAGACACACTCCATCTTTTAAAATGGCCAGAATTATTTCACTGACTTATTCTCATCTGTAGGTGTTAGTGTTCCTTAATCTGTGGTAAAAGTTAAGTTATAGATAGTTGGTTTCACTTTGGATGCTTTCAGAGGGTCAAGATTCTATACACCGTCTTTCTTTGTAGCTGAATTCACACCCTTGCTTTCACAGGGGAGTATATTCGCTAAATATTTTTGGTGTTGAAACTTGGGCTGCCATCCAGTAGCTGCCACTTAAAAGTAATGGGTGGTAGATAGGTTCTTACTTGCTTGTGTGGCTCCTCTGTATTTCCTCCTGTTTCCAGTCATGCTCTGCAGTGCAAAGGGAGGGAGGTGACTCCTTCAGTAGGTCTGCTGCTGGCCTATCTCCAATCACTGGCATTGGGCCCATGTTTCTTTTGTTAGGTGTTCTAGGCTGCAGGGCTCTCTGGGAAAAGACCACATCACAGAGACATGCCTCACCCTTTCTGGGCTGGACCTGTGGAAGGAAGTATCCCCCATGTTGCTCAAATCCACAAGGTCACACATCTCACCTCTAAGTGCCCTGAGAGTTTGGGCTTCTCTGCCACTTGAGTGTCAGCCATAGATCTTAGCTCAGCACTCCTGAGCTACATTCTGCAGTCCTGGGGCACTAAGATAGACTTGTGCTCTATCCTTCAAACACTTGGAGTTGGGTTCAGGGTGGACTGAAGGATCTGAAGTGCTCGCAGGCTGCCAGGAATGGACCCAGGTGGAGTGAAGGACCCAGGCTGAGCAGCAGAGGCTGCATTGTGAACACGCTCCTGCAGGGCTATAAAGTAGGGAATCTGGGAGTGGTTGGCAAGCAGAAGGACCTGCGGACAAGTGTCATAGTCCGATGGGAAAGTTATCTCTGCTTTTTCCTGGCCTAGTGGCCATCTCTTCCTTTCTTACCTGAGGGTAACTTCATCTTCTTGGTTTTTAGGCCAAAAACCACAGGACTGGGATATCTGTGAGAGACAGGTGCTTTTATGCTCCAAGCACATTCTGAGAATCCATCATACACACACTGTCCTACATTTTTGTGATTCTAAGTCTTTAACCATGCAGCACAATCATTAGTTGCTAATAATTGTAGATACATATTCTTACTTCAGGCCATTTCTCAAATCATGGCTACTCGACAATAAGACAACTGCTTGAAATGAGCTCATTAGAGTATTTTTCCTTCATTCTTGTTCAGAACCTACTGTGAGTATCTAACTCATCAACAAGTGTATTTGCATATGATGCTAGTATATTGCATAATGTTATCTTTAAGCCAGGCTTTTTTTTTTTTTCATTTTCTTTCAAGAAACTTAGTGTGAGTAATGTCCCACACAGCTGCAGTTTTCACTCGAAGCACAGATTTTATTTAAAAAAGTGTAAATCAGGCATAATGAAAGCATAAGATATCTATTCATATATTTAAACTTAGGTATCTGCTCAGGTCTAAGTCTGTATTTGCCAACTTGGACTTTAAGTGAAACAATGTATAAAAAATTCATTTTTTTCTTATGAACATTATAACAAAAGGACATTAATCAAAATGACATTATTAAAGGACCTGCTGTATGTCATTCCACTTAAAGTAGAAATTTCAAAGGATCTGTGATAACGTTAAGTGATAATTTACTGCACATACTTAATATGGTAATTTTAATGTGTAACAGCATTGCAAATTAAAACAGAATGCTCAAGCTCTTGCCAAAAAAGTTGTGTACTATCCTTTATCCCTTTTTCTCCTAAACTCCAAAAGCAAATCATAATCTAGTGCTATTGAGTCACCTTTTAAAATATACTATATACTGTAAATCTGACTACATCCTACACCTCTACTAAATAAGTTTTAACCATCATCATCCCTTATTTGGAATGCCTTATTAGCTCTCAAACATCTTCTCTGCTTCCTGTTTTTGTCTGTCTTTCCGCTCTTTTCCACAAAGTAATAAAGCTTTCAATTTAAAAAAATACATATTTCTTTTGCACCAATGCTGTGACATACACTATTTTATCACACACACACACACACAGAGAGAGAGAGAGAGAGAGAGAGAGAGAGAGAGAGAGAGAGAGAGAGATAATTGACAAGATAGACAAAAACACACACACAGACAAACATGACAGCCAAAAATCTCTATCCTAGTGTAGGTTTTCTTTATGAGAAGGGGAGAAGGAAAATAACAATAGATAAATATGGAGAAAATGATAAATTGTTTGTTGATTTCTTCCATGGGATAAAATACAGAGGGTTAGTAGATTGAAAATGACAAGGAAAAAAAGAGATTGCATTTTGAAATGGGGTGGTCAGTACAGAGTTGAGGAATAACAGGTTCACCATGTGTATATTGAGAAAGAGCCCTTTGGCCGAGGGAACAGCAAGGGAGAAACCTGTACAGTGGGAATATATCTGCCTTTATTCAGAGACAGCAAAGGGGACAGTAGAATTGGAGAAGAGTGGAAAATTAACAGGAGGCCAGATAGCTTAGGGTCTAGTATCAACCAATTCATTGAGCTTTGCCAAGGATTTTGGTTTTCTTCTGAGTGAAATAGCAAGATTTTGGAGAGTTTTGAGCAGAAGAGTGACAGGATTTTACTTATTTCAAATTGTCAGTCTAGATGTGCCATTGAGGGTAGAGAGCAGTGTATTAAGTGTAAATACAGGGAGATCAGTTTAGGAGGTCTATTCTTTTNCAAATAAAATCTTAAATAAAAATAAAACAGCATGTTTGCCTGCCAAATTAGCAAGTAAAAACAATAGAGTATACTGGTGGTAGTTAGGATACATGAAATAGGTACATGTTTCTTTTTTTATATATATATACTGTAAGATCTAGGGTACATGTGCACAACATTCAGGTTTGTTACATATGTATACTTGTGCCATGTTGGTGTGCTTCACCCATCAACTCATCAGCACCCATAAACTCGTCATTTACATCAAGTATAACTCCCAATGCCATCCTTCCCCCCTCCCTCCTCCCCATAATAGGCCCCGGTGTGTGATGTTCCCCTTCCAGAGTCCAAGTGATCTCATTGATCAATTCCCACCTACGAGTGAGAACATGCTGTGTTTGGTTTTCTGTTCTGATTAAGAAAATGTGGCACATATACACCATGGAATACTATGCAACCATAAAAAAGAATTAGTTCATGTCCTTTGTAGGGACATGGATGCAGCTGGAAACCATCATTCTCAACAAATTATCATAGGAGGCCTATTCTAATCCATGCTGGAGATTATGGTATATCTATCTGGGAGTACAATGGAGACAGTGAAACGTGGAAAAATTCTTCATATATTCTGAAATCAAAGACAAGAAGATTTCCTGAAGATTAGATGTGGGGTAAAAGAGAATGTAGAGTCATTAACGATCCAATCTTACCAAATTCAATTTGGAAAGACTGGTGAAAAGAATTTGAAACTCTTTAATGCTTATTTCACTGTGAGAAACATCCAGGGCTCAGCAGAAGCTAAACCAGCAGGACCAGTAAGAGTGGTGGCAGCATTGCAGCATCAAGATCCAGTGGAGGTCATGCCATTGGAGGTGATGCTCAGTCATCAGCAGCAATGACAATGGGATCCCAACTTGACTCTTGTTTAGATTTGTTTGCAGATCAGCCTATCTGGACATCTTTTGTTTCTGTGCATTTCTCAAACTGTTATTTGTACTACAGAATATACTTCAAATGAAATTCACGGCTGCTAGGTTAATTAGAATCAGTTTCTGTTATTTTAAAATAAGAAACAAGTTAGTGGCCCTTAGTCTCTAAGCACAAGGACAAAAATTATGTTTTATTCTATTTGTGTGTAGGTCCCAATTACACAGTCATGCTTTGAATTGCTTTTTTTGTTAAATAATGAGATAAATCATTAGTAAAGCAATGAATTGGTGGATGAATTAATTAATTGACTAAAAATATTAAGAGTTACCTTTTTCTCTAAAATGCCTGTGTTTCTTTTTTAATCATACAGCTTCCTATTTATTGAAAATATCATACTAGTTGAGAATGGAGTCATTTTGGAAAGGAAAATAAAGAACAGATGATTCAAAGTAAAAAAAGTAACCTACTTTCAAGTGTATGTGATTACCTGACATGTGTGTTCTATGTGTATTCTTGATTTTCACATCTTCCATTACAACTTTTAAACCACAATTTGCTTTCAAAAGTTTTCACTTTTTTGTTTTACCTAATTTTATACCACAAAACTTAAACACCTATTTTATAATTATTTTCTGCTTTGTTTTATACACACAAACACATACACAATGCTTATTCAGTGTACTATGATAACTATGGAAGTGTATAATTATGGCATGGCAATGTTGCAGCATCTTAGATGGCATCCTTATCAGTGTGTTAACATAATTGAAGATGCTATTGACTATAACATAAAACTTCAAATAACTCTCATAGAAATGTAAAACATTTTTTATATCAAATATCTCACTTAATGGACTAGAGGATATAAACTTGGGCTAAACATATCTTATTACATTATTATAAATCACAGTGCTTTTATTAACAATTATTATGATCACTAAGACTACTTCATTTTATGTCATAAGTTTGAGTACTTCAGTACTTATGTAATGTAATATTAGCAAGGGCAATAAGAAAACTCTATAATTAGGATCATATCTCAATTTAGTATTTTAGGTTAGAATATTTTGTGTAATGGTATATAGTTTTAATCTTTTAAAACTAAAATCTTTTATATAGTTATTACCTCAGTTACCTGATATCTCCATTAAAATCTTCTCTTCTATTGGGAGCAAAAGAAGAATATGCGTGTAGTAAAATGTATGACAAGGTATCTCTTAACAGCTACGATAAACACAGCTTTAATTTTGCTACTTACATAGTTTTATTTTCTGTACTACTGTTTTGATCTTCTTAATAAACTTGAGGCTACTTAAATTGCTACTGAAGATCTAGAAGAAAACTTTGATGATGGGCTCTCAACGCCCTCAACATCAATGCTATATTCTTATGACTTTCTACATTTCTAGAAGATAGAAGTCGAGAAGCTTATAGCATCTCAAATCTCATAGAAGATAGCTGGAAACAGCAGCCTCCAGGTACAATAATTTTTTGGTTGTCTAATCAGTTCTGTAACTACATATAAGGGAGATTGCTGAATTTTATTCCTTGTAAATTCCTTGTTTCATTTTAATTGTCCTTCTTTGCTTTGTCAATCTCTGTCTTTTAGTTGTTGTATTTAGAGAATACACATTTAAATTAAATTTTGATAGATTTGGTTAATGTCTACTATGTTTATTTTCTCTTCCTTGCACTTGTTCTTTTTTTTTCTTTCCATATTTGTGTGCCTCATTTGTTATTAATTGAATACTTTACATGATATTATTTTCTCTCCTCTCTTAGAAAATCAGTTAGAGTTCTTTATTTTAGTTTTAAGTGGATGCACCAGAGTTTGCAATATACAATTGATGTAAACCGACTTTCAAATAGCCCTGTACCACTTCATAGATAGTGCAGGTACATTATAACTGAGTATTCATTATTCTTCCTTCCCTTCCCTTATAAAGTTGTGTCATTCCTTCATATCCTCTCATATCCTATAATCTAATACTTCATTGTTATTATTGATCTGAATAGCTATGTACTAGATTAGTTAATAATAAAATACCAATATTTTATTTTAATTTCAGCTGTTGCTTTTCATTTGCTTTATTTTGTTATTGTTCAATGCAAATCTAATATTCTGACCTAAGTCATTTCCTCATTCCTGAAGAACTTTCTTTAACATTTTTTGGAAAGGTAGGTCGGACGCGGTGGCTCAAGCTTGTAATCCCAGCACTTTGGGAGGCTGAGACGGGTGGATCACAAGGTCAGGAGATCGAGACCATCCTGGCTAACATGGTGAAATCCCGTCTCTACTGAAAAAAAAAAAAAGAATACAAAAAATTAGCCGGGCGAGGTGGCGGGTGCCTGTAGTCCCAGCCACTCGGGAGATTGAGGCAGGAGAATGGGGTGAACCCGGGAGGCGGAGCTTGAAGTGAGCTGAGGTCCGGCCACTGCACTCCATCCTGGGCGACAGAGCGAGACTCCGTCTCAAAAAAAAAAGTGTTTTCGATGTTTTGTTATTTTGATTTTCTTAGAATTTCTGTCTCTCTATCTTCATTACACATCTGTTCTTGCACGTTGTCTACTTTTCCAGTACAGTCTTTAACATCATGGTTATTTAAAATTTCCTGTGTCATGATTCCAAAATTTGTACCATGTCTGAGTCTGGTGCTGATGTTTGCTTTGTATCTTCATTTTTTTTTTCTACTGTTTATTATGAGTTGTAATTACTTTGTTGAAAGCCAGGTATGATATATCAGATAATAGAAACTGGTGCAAATAGACCTTTAGTGTGAAATTTATCTTAATCTGACAAGGATTTGGGCTGCTTTTATAGTTGGCTGTAGCTGTAGGTTTCAGGTGCTTCAAATTCCTCCATTGTCCTTATTTCTAACTCTTTTCTGCCTTTGTATTTTTTTTTGTTGTTGTTGTTATATCAGGAACTTTATTGACTCCAATAATCTCTATTATACTAATAATCACGTATTTTCTAAATATTGTAATATCATTCTAGCTCAAATTCTGTTAACAATGACTTTCCAGTTCAGTTTGAGTTACTTCTTTTATCTGAGATTTTACTGTGCCGGATATTCTTTGAAATAATTCAGAAATGACCATTTTCTTGATATAAAAGCTTAGCATATAATTGTGAATAGATGAATAGAACAATGAATGAAAGAATAAATAAGGGATCTTAATCTGTTTTATCATTGGTTGCTAGATCACTGTGTGAATATAAATGTAATTATAAGGAGAATAACCACTTTTTTCAAGTATGTTTTGTGTTCTGAGTCAATGAGTTTCTTAGAGTGCTCGGGAAACTGCTAGAATCTTTTCCTGAAAGGTTCTGATCCATTTCATTAGAAACATTTCAGATGCCTGGGCTATAGTCCAAGGACCTTCTATCACACGACTCATGTCCTTTTCTGGGAACACAGCNTTTTTTTTTTTTTTTTACCAAACTAAAATCAGATGTATTAAGTAGTTAAGTACACTCTTAATCAATAACAAATAAAATCTTAAATAAAAATAAAACAGCATGTTTGCCTGCCAAATTAGCAAGTAAAAACAATAGAGTATACTGGTGGTAGTTAGGATACATGAAATAGGTACATGTTTCTTTTTTTATATATATATACTGTAAGATCTAGGGTACATGTGCACAACATTCAGGTTTGTTACATATGTATACTTGTGCCATGTTGGTGTGCTTCACCCATCAACTCATCAGCACCCATAAACTCGTCATTTACATCAAGTATAACTCCCAATGCCATCCTTCCCCCCTCCCTCCTCCCCATAATAGGCCCCGGTGTGTGATGTTCCCCTTCCAGAGTCCAAGTGATCTCATTGATCAATTCCCACCTACGAGTGAGAACATGCTGTGTTTGGTTTTCTGTTCTGATTAAGAAAATGTGGCACATATACACCATGGAATACTATGCAACCATAAAAAAGAATTAGTTCATGTCCTTTGTAGGGACATGGATGCAGCTGGAAACCATCATTCTCAACAAATTATCATAGGAGGCCTATTCTAATCCATGCTGGAGATTATGGTATATCTATCTGGGAGTACAATGGAGACAGTGAAACGTGGAAAATTCTTCATATATTCTGAAATCAAAGACAAGAAGATTTCCTGAAGATTAGATGTGGGGTAAAAGAGAATGTAGAGTCATTAACGATCCAATCTTACCAAATTCAATTTGGAAAGACTGGTGAAAAGAATTTGAAACTCTTTAATGCTTATTTCACTGTGAGAAACATCCAGGGCTCAGCAGAAGCTAAACCAGCAGGACCAGTAAGAGTGGTGGCAGCATTGCAGCATCAAGATCCAGTGGAGGTCATGCCATTGGAGGTGATGCTCAGTCATCAGCAGCAATGACAATGGGATCCCAACTTGACTCTTGTTTAGATTTGTTTGCAGATCAGCCTATCTGGACATCTTTTGTTTCTGTGCATTTCTCAAACTGTTATTTGTACTACAGAATATACTTCAAATGAAATTCACGGCTGCTAGGTTAATTAGAATCAGTTTCTGTTATTTTAAAATAAGAAACAAGTTAGTGGCCCTTAGTCTCTAAGCACAAGGACAAAATTATGTTTTATTCTATTTGTGTGTAGGTCCCAATTACACAGTCATGCTTTGAATTGCTTTTTTTGTTAAATAATGAGATAAATCATTAGTAAAGCAATGAATTGGTGGATGAATTAATTAATTGACTAAAATATTAAGAGTTACCTTTTTCTCTAAAATGCCTGTGTTTCTTTTTTAATCATACAGCTTCCTATTTATTGAAAATATCATACTAGTTGAGAATGGAGTCATTTTGGAAAGGAAAAATAAAGAACAGATGATTCAAAGTAAAAAAAGTAACCTACTTTCAAGTGTATGTGATTACCTGACATGTGTGTTCTATGTGTATTCTTGATTTTCACATCTTCCATTACAACTTTTAAACCACAATTTGCTTTCAAAAGTTTTCACTTTTTTGTTTTTACCTAATTTTTATACCACAAAACTTAAACACCTATTTTTATAATTATTTTCTGCTTTGTTTTATACACACAAACACATACACAATGCTTATTCAGTGTACTATGATAACTATGGAAGTGTATAATTATGGCATGGCAATGTTGCAGCATCTTAGATGGCATCCTTATCAGTGTGTTAACATAATTGAAGATGCTATTGACTATAACATAAAAACTTCAAATAACTCTCATAGAAATGTAAAACATTTTTTATATCAAATATCTCACTTAATGGACTAGAGGATATAAACTTGGGCTAAACATATCTTATTACATTATTATAAATCACAGTGCTTTTATTAACAATTATTATGATCACTAAGACTACTTCATTTTTATGTCATAAGTTTGAGTACTTCAGTACTTATGTAATGTAATATTAGCAAGGGCAATAAGAAAACTCTATAATTAGGATCATATCTCAATTTAGTATTTTTAGGTTAGAATATTTTGTGTAATGGTATATAGTTTTAATCTTTTTAAAACTAAAAATCTTTTATATAGTTATTACCTCAGTTACCTGATATCTCCATTAAAATCTTCTCTTCTATTGGGAGCAAAAGAAGAATATGCGTGTAGTAAAAATGTATGACAAGGTATCTCTTAACAGCTACGATAAACACAGCTTTAATTTTTGCTACTTACATAGTTTTTATTTTCTGTACTACTGTTTTGATCTTCTTAATAAACTTGAGGCTACTTAAATTGCTACTGAAGATCTAGAAGAAAACTTTGATGATGGGCTCTCAACGCCCTCAACATCAATGCTATATTCTTATGACTTTCTACATTTCTAGAAGATAGAAGTCGAGAAGCTTATAGCATCTCAAATCTCATAGAAGATAGCTGGAAACAGCAGCCTCCAGGTACAATAATTTTTTGGTTGTCTAATCAGTTCTGTAACTACATATAAGGGAGATTGCTGAATTTTATTCCTTGTAAATTCCTTGTTTCATTTTAATTGTCCTTCTTTGCTTTGTCAATCTCTGTCTTTTAGTTGTTGTATTTAGAGAATACACATTTAAATTAAATTTTGATAGATTTGGTTAATGTCTACTATGTTTATTTTCTCTTCCTTGCACTTGTTCTTTTTTTTTCTTTCCATATTTGTGTGCCTCATTTGTTATTAATTGAATACTTTACATGATATTATTTTCTCTCCTCTCTTAGAAAATCAGTTAGAGTTCTTTATTTTTAGTTTTTAAGTGGATGCACCAGAGTTTGCAATATACAATTGATGTAAACCGACTTTCAAATAGCCCTGTACCACTTCATAGATAGTGCAGGTACATTATAACTGAGTATTCATTATTCTTCCTTCCCTTCCCTTATAAAGTTGTGTCATTCCTTCATATCCTCTCATATCCTATAATCTAATACTTCATTGTTATTATTGATCTGAATAGCTATGTACTAGATTAGTTAATAATAAAAATACCAATATTTTATTTTAATTTCAGCTGTTGCTTTTCATTTGCTTTATTTTGTTATTGTTCAATGCAAATCTAATATTCTGACCTAAGTCATTTCCTCATTCCTGAAGAACTTTCTTTAACATTTTTTGGAAAGGTAGGTCGGACGCGGTGGCTCAAGCTTGTAATCCCAGCACTTTGGGAGGCTGAGACGGGTGGATCACAAGGTCAGGAGATCGAGACCATCCTGGCTAACATGGTGAAATCCCGTCTCTACTGAAAAAAAAAAAAAAGAATACAAAAAATTAGCCGGGCGAGGTGGCGGGTGCCTGTAGTCCCAGCCACTCGGGAGATTGAGGCAGGAGAATGGGGTGAACCCGGGAGGCGGAGCTTGAAGTGAGCTGAGGTCCGGCCACTGCACTCCATCCTGGGCGACAGAGCGAGACTCCGTCTCAAAAAAAAAAGTGTTTTCGATGTTTTTGTTATTTTGATTTTTCTTAGAATTTCTGTCTCTCTATCTTCATTACACATCTGTTCTTGCACGTTGTCTACTTTTTCCAGTACAGTCTTTAACATCATGGTTATTTAAAATTTCCTGTGTCATGATTCCAAAATTTGTACCATGTCTGAGTCTGGTGCTGATGTTTGCTTTGTATCTTCATTTTTTTTTTCTACTGTTTATTATGAGTTGTAATTACTTTGTTGAAAGCCAGGTATGATATATCAGATAATAGAAACTGGTGCAAATAGACCTTTAGTGTGAAATTTATCTTAATCTGACAAGGATTTGGGCTGCTTTTATAGTTGGCTGTAGCTGTAGGTTTCAGGTGCTTCAAATTCCTCCATTGTCCTTATTTCTAACTCTTTTTCTGCCTTTGTATTTTTTTTTGTTGTTGTTGTTATATCAGGAACTTTATTGACTCCAATAATCTCTATTATACTAATAATCACGTATTTTCTAAATATTGTAATATCATTCTAGCTCAAATTCTGTTAACAATGACTTTCCAGTTCAGTTTGAGTTACTTCTTTTATCTGAGATTTTACTGTGCCGGATATTCTTTGAAATAATTCAGAAATGACCATTTTCTTGATATAAAAAGCTTAGCATATAATTGTGAATAGATGAATAGAACAATGAATGAAAGAATAAATAAGGGATCTTAATCTGTTTTATCATTGGTTGCTAGATCACTGTCTGAATATAAATGTAACTATAAGGAGAATAACCACTTTTTTCAAGTATGTTTTTGTGTTCTGAGTCAATGAGTTTCTTAGAGTGCTCGGGAAACTGCTAGAATCTTTTCCTGAAAGGTTCTGATCCATTTCATTAGAAACATTTCAGATGCCTGGGCTATAGTCCAAGGACCTTCTATCACACGACTCATGTCCTTTTCTGGGAACACAGCATGAAGAGAGACTA
>NW_016825566.1:190568-193201 GCF_001698545.2 Rhinopithecus bieti | reverse complement strand
TTCGTATAAGGAGTAAGGAAAGGATCCAGTTTCAGCTTTCTACTTATGGCTAGCCAATTTTCCCAGCACCATTTGTTAAGTAGGGAATCCTTTCCCCATTTCTTGTTTTTCTCAGGTTTATCAAAGGTCAGATGGCTGTAGATGTGTGGTATTATTTCTGAGGACTCTGTTCTGTTCCATTGGTCTATATCTCTGTTTTGGTACCAGTACCATGCTGTTTTGGTTGCTGTAGCCTTGTAGTAGAGTTTGAAGTCATGTAGCGTGTATTTTTATAAGAACTTCTTTATAAATATAGCCTATGCCTAGCATTTTGTTCTCTCTAATTCTGTTATCATACAATAACCCTGCTAAAGTGGTGGTAAAGAGTTGGGTGGGGGAAATTATTCTATAATTTTTTAGTTAACTCTCAGTTTTTTAGTGGGCCTATGACCCTTAGCTGGCATTTTCACAGATGCTTCTAATCTTTTTTTTTCTCTCTCCCACATATGTGAGATCGGAAGGCCAGTGAGTATTTGTTTTGAGTAACTGAGCCCCTGCCTATGTGGGATAAGGCTGTTAAAGTATTTTCTGTTGCAAAGTAGGCCTTCTATTAAATATGCACTAGTAATCATTTCACAATGGTTACTTTTCCCCTTGTCAAAGACAGGAGGTGTGTTTTCTTAACTCTTCCAAAAGTTAGTGGATTTGTGAATCTTAAACCGACAAAAGTATATGAATCACCCCAGCCACAAGACCTTATGTCCTCAAGTTATTCACTTTCAAGATAGTTTAAACATGGCTTCCAACAATTCATCAAAATTACCATTGAAGTCTTTCTATTAGTGTATGTCTGAGCGTAATGGCTGATGCCTATAATGCCAGCCCTTGGGGAGGCTGATAAGAGTGAATCACTTGAGGTCAGGAGTTCGAGACCAGCGTGGCCAACATGGTAGAACCCTGTCTCTACTAAAAATACAAAAAAAACAAAATAGCTGGGCATGGTAGTGAGTGCCTGTGATCCTAGCTACTCAGGATACTGAGGCAGGAGAATCACTTGATCTTGGGAGGTGGAAGTTGCAGGAACCAAGATCATGCCACTATATTCCAGCCCGGGGGACAACGCCAGACTCCTCTGTCTCAAAGAAAAAAAAAAAAAAAGAAAAAAGAAAAAAAAAAAGTGTTTCTACCAGTGTTGGCTCTAGCAGCTTCTGCTCCAGGTTGGGTGTGTTTCCTTGTTGTAACCCATCTCTGCAGACTTTGAACTGGGTGTTTTTATCGTATTGCTGCAATGGAAGTGATGACTTCTAAGCTGTTTATTTTACAGAGCTAAAACTAAAAGTCCTGTCTTTACATGTTTGATCCCAAGAAAATACTTAGCACATAAACAATAGTAAATACTACTATGTGGATTACACAGATGGAAGCCCTTGTCAAATAAATGGAAAGTGGAATTTGAAAGTGAGGTCTTCAGTAAAAGAGAGTAATGATAGAGTCAGTAGACGATAGAAGAATGAGAATAAATGCGACAACTAGATCATGTATCAACACTATAACTTCTAAAAGTGGGTAAGCTGAGGCTTAAAAGTGTACAGAATGCCATAGTTTGTCTGTTTGTGTGAGTAGAGGGATTTTAGAGAGGCCATCATGTGGGGGCTCTTTAAATTAGGACATCAAAATGAGAACATTTTAAGATGATCATTCAAAATGATGCAATAACACCACTGATTCCACATAATTACTGTTTAAGCATAGTTTTGTTGCTATAAATAAAATTTTAAATTACTATCATATTATTTCCACTTTAATGCTACTTACATGAATCACTTTAATTTAATTGACAAATAATTATTAAATATAGCCTATGCTGGAGGTGAGTAGGTGATTGAGAGATCAAATGATTATTTAAAATAAATGAAAATAACTTTGAATAATTTCTTCTTTTATTGTTTTTCTCTATTGCTGTAAATTATCACATGATGCTTAAAGTTTCACAGGTTAGGTTCCCTATATTAACATATCTTTATACCTATCAGAACTGTGATATTAATTATATAAGCAAAAATATTTATTTTAATAGGCAGAAATATATATTAAGAATTATGATATGGCAATACAGGAATTTTAAAGAATATACATATAAGCCCTTCAAGCAAGATTGAGGACAATATTATGTTATTTTGATTTGTGGCTTGCAAACCATTCCTGTCAATATATTTATATATGGCATATATAAATCATCTTATTATTTAGTCCATGTTTCTTAGTACAATAAAATATACATTTTTAAAATGGACTAAAATTTCAAGACACTAAACACTACAAATCAATATGAACACTCTTTTCTTAATTATGGTATAAATTAATTATATTTTTGTAATTACAAGATGCTAATTCTTTGATAGTTTATTTAAACCATATAAAATACAATAATACATTCTGTTTAATATTAGAGGTTAACATTTATATTTTAGTGCTTATTAGGTTTGCATTGAGATGATGAAGAAATTTTATACTATTTCAGTGCTCGATAGACTGAAGTATTTGAAAATTGTGAGTTAGTGAAGAAAACTGCTATACCATTTAATAAACTATTTATGATGGTAACTAAAAACCACAAAAGAAAGATTAATACATTTGGCTACATAAAAATTAAT
>NW_016825566.1:178527-190284 GCF_001698545.2 Rhinopithecus bieti | reverse complement strand
AAAATTAATATATATATATATATATATATAGAGAGAGAGAGAGAGAGAGAGAGAGAGAGAGAGAGTCTCTTGGGGGAGCAAGGTGGACAAGTAGAAGTCTTTTAGTACTTCCCTCTGTATTAGTCTGTTTTCAGCTGCTATGAAGACATACCTCAGACTGAGTAATTTATAAAGGGAAGAGGTTTAATTGACTCACAGTTCAGCATGAGTGGGGAGGCCTCAGGAAACTTAGAATCATGGCAGAAGGGAAAGCAAACATGTCCTTCTTCATATGGTGGCAGGAGAGAGAAGAATGTGTACAAGGGGAAAAGCCCTTTATAAAACCATCAGATCTCATGAGAACTCAGTATCACAAAAGGAGCATGAGGGTAACCACCCCCATGATCTAATTACTTCCCACTGGTTTCCTCCCATGACATGTGGGGATTATGGAAACTATAATTCAAGATGAGATTTGGAGAGACACAGCCAAACCATATCATCCCCCTCCACAGGAATGCCAAACTGAACACCTATTCACACACACAAAAAGCATCTTCATTAGAATCCAAAATCAGGTGAGCAATCACAGTATCTGGTTTTAACATCATTTTTAGGAAGGAAGCACTGAGGAGGGTCGAAAAGACTGTTGAATTGCTTGCACCACCCTTTCCTCATCCCCTGGCAGCAGCTGAGTGGTGTAAAGAGAGAATCTGTGCCCTTGGGGAAGAAAAACACTGATTCTCAAGCTTTGCATTGAAACTTAGTGCTGCCCTGTCATACCGGAAAGCAACAATGGGCAGAACTCAGCTGGTAGCTAGGAAGGGAGCTTTTAGACCATCCTTATTCAGAACCAATTTGTCCATTCCAGCAGTCAGAATCTAAGTTTCTACAAGGTTCACCATTACAGGTTAAAGTGTTTTGGGGTCCTAAATAAACTTGAAGGGCAGTTTAGGCCACAAAATCTGCAAGTCTTGGACAAGTCTTGGTGCTGTGCTAGTCTCAGAGCCTGTGGACTGGGGGTTAACACAACCTAGTGAGACGCTAGAAGGGGTCTCCAAGGGAGTGGTTTCATTGCACATAACCCATCTAAAAGCAGCCAAGTTCACAGCTCCAGGAGAGATTCTTTCCTTCCGCTTGAGGAAAAGAGAAAGTTGAGCAAAGAGGTTTCTGTGTCGCAAGTGGAATACCAACTCAGCTAAATAAAAATAAGGTATCAGATAGAGTCTCAAGGCCCCCATCCCAGGACCGAGCTTCCAGATGACACTTCTAAATACATGCTGGCCTGAAGGAAACCTGTTGCATTGAAGGCAAGGACCTTACAGAATTCATCACCTGCTGACTAGAGGACTCTTGGGCCCTGAATAATCAACAGTGGTAGTCAGAAAATACTTGCCACTAGCCTTGGGTGAGACTAAGAGCTGCACTGGCTTTAAGTGTGATGCAGCACATTCCCAGCTATGGTGGCTATGAAAAGAAACACCTTCTGCTTGAGGAAAAGAGAGTAAAGAGACTTGGTCTTACAGCTTAGATAATGGCTCAGCTACAGAGAGATAGAGCACAAAATGGGATCCTGGGGTCCCCAGTTCCAGGCCTTGGTTCCTGGATAGCACTTCTGAATGTACCCTGGTCTAGCAGGAGTGCACTTCCCTGATGGGAGAGAGCCAGAAGTGGCAGCATACACCACAAACTGATGAAACAGGCTTGGTCATTAAGTGATCATTGGTAATAGCAGGGCAGTACTTGCCATGGGCATGGGGTGGTGGTGGCCTCTGGGAGAGATTACTCCGCTTAAGAAAAGGAGAGGGAAGAATGGAAAGAACAGACCTCCCCGGGACCAGGAGGAACTCATTTTCTTAAAGGGAAGAACATAATCCTGGCTGGATTTGTGACCTGCTGATTGTAGAGTCCTTGGGCCTTGAGTGAACATAGGAAGGGACCAGACAGTGGTCATTTTGGGCCTTGAGTGGACTCAGTGCTGTGCTAGATTCACATCTAACCCAGTGCAATTTAAGTGGTGGTAGCCACACATCTAACCCAGTGCAATTTAAGTGGAGCTGCCTGAGTGACACAGGCAGCTCAGCTCAGAGGGAGATACTCTGTTTATTTGGGGGAAAGTATGGAAAAAGAACAAGAGCCATTGCCTGATAATTGACAAAATTTTCCCAGATCTTACCCAGGAAGAACAAGACAGTACCTTTGTAACTTTGCAATAGCCACAGTGTTACTGGGCTAGGAATGCCCTCTAAAACTTTTATGGTTGCAGTGACCAAAGGTTTAGAACAAAACAATCAAGCTCCTTTGAATACCTGGAAAGCTTTTCCAAGAAGGACAGGTACAAACAAACTGATACTAACACTACAATAAACATCTAACCCTTTAATTCCCAGACACCACAGTGAAAATCCACATGCATAAACACCATCCAGGAAACCATGATCTCATCAAATTAACTAAAAAAGCCACCAAGGACCTATCCTGGAGAAATAGAGATATGTGACATTTCAGACAGAATTCAAAATTGCTCTTTTGAGAAAGCTCAGTACAATCCAGAACACCCATAATGAATTCAGAATCCTAACAGATAAATTTAACAAAGAGATTGAAATAATTTTTAAAAATCAAGTAGAAATTCTAGAGTTCAAAATGTAACAAATATACTGCAAAATACCTCAGTATTCTCTTAATAGCAGAACTGATCAAACAGAAGAAAAAATTAATGAGTTTGAAGACTATTTGAAAATCCAGTCAGATGAGACAAAGAAAGAATGAAAAAGAATGAAGCATGCCTACGAGACCTAGAAAATTCTCTACAGTGCAAATCTAAAGGTTACTGGACTTAAGGGGGAAGTAAAATGAGATATTGAAGTAGAAAGTTTATTCAAAGGGATAATAACAGAGACTTTTCCAAACCTACAGAAAAATGCTAAACAAGAAGGTTATAAAACACCTAGCAGATTTAACCCAAACAAAGTTGTCACAAGACATTTAACAATCAAACTCTAAAAGATCATTATATACAAATAATCATAAAACAGCTATATAAGGAAAACAAATAAAATAAAAATGATCTTCAATATATCTAACAGCAGCCTTCTCAGTGAAAATCTTACAGGCCAGGAGATAGTGACATGACATGTTTAAAATGCTGAAGAAAATAAACTTGATCCAAAATAGTATATGCAGTAAAATGTTCTTCTAATATGAAGTAAAATAAAGACATTCTCAGACAAAAAAAAAAAAAAAAAGCCGAGGGATTTCATTAACACCAGAATTGTCCTACAGGGGATGCTAAAGGGAGTTATTCAATCTGAAAGAAAAGGATATCAATGAGTAGTATCTCCTGAAGGTACAAAAGTCACTGGTAATCGTAACTACACAGAGAAACACATAGTATTACACCATTGTAACTGTGGTGTGTAAATTTTTCATATCCAGAGTAGAAAGAATGAAAGATAAGCTGATCAAAAATACTAACTACTACAAATGCTTGAGACATAGGCAGTATAATCAGACATAAATAGAAACAACACAAAGTTAAAATGCAGAATAATAAAGTTAAAGTATAGAAGTTTTATGAGTTTTCTCTTTGCTTGTTTGTTTATGCAATCTGTGTTAAGTTGTCATGAGTTTACAATAATGGGTTATATTATTTCCAAGCCTCATGGAAATGAAATATCAAAAATATACCACACATACACAAAAAATAAAAATAAATCAATTTCTCACACCACCAGAGAAAATTACTTTCACTAAAAGGAAGACAGGAAAATGGAAGGAAAGAAGACCACAAAACAACAAGAAAAGAAATAACAAAATGGCAGAAGGAAATTCTTACTTATCAATAATAACATTGAATGCAAATGGACTAAGCTATTTAATCAAAAAACATAGAGTGATTGAATTGATAAAAAGAGAAACCAAGCTCAATGATCTATTATGTAAAAGAAAAACATTTCATCATAAACACATACATAGACTGAAAACAAAGGGATGAAAAAAGATCTTTTCATGAAAATGGAAATCAAAAATGAGTAGAAGTACCTATACTTATGCCAGACAAAATGGATTTCATGACAAAAAAGCTATATAAAAAGACAATATCTTATTCAATGATAAAGGGGTAAATTCACCAAGATGATATAACAAATATAATTATATATGTACTCAAAATGAATAACCCAACTATATAAAGCAAATATTGTTAAAGAGAGAGATAAACCACAATACAGTGGCAGCTGCAGATTTCAACATCTCACTTTCACTGTTAAACAAATTATCCAGAGAGAAAATCAATAAAGAAACATGTGACTTAATCTATACTACACAAGCTAATAGATATGTACAGAATGTTTCATCCAAAAGCTACAGAATACACATTCCTCTCCTCTGCACATGGGTAATTCCTAAGGATAAACCATATATTAGGCCACAAAATAAGTCTTCAAATTTTTTTTAAAAAATTGAAATAATATCAAGTATCAAATATTTTTACCACAATGAAATAAATTGATAATAATATTTTAGAAACTAGACAAAAGTATGGAAATTAATATGCTTCTTAATAATCAGTGTCCAAGGAAGAAATTAAAAAGAAAATTATAAAATGTCTTGCAAAATGTGATAATGGAAACACAACATACCAAAACCTATGGAATACAGTGAAAGAGTACCGAGAGGGAAATTTAGAGTTACAAGCACCTACATCAAAAAAATAGAAAAACTTTAAATAAACAACATATCAATGTATCTTAAAGACTAGAAAAGCAAGAGTGAATCTTGCTATTATTAGGAAAATGGAAAAAATAAAGATCACAGTAGAAATAATGAAATTGAAAAAAAGAAAATAGAACAAAACACTCACAAAATAAAATGCTTTGAAAAGATAAAACTGACAAACCTTTAGCCAAACTAAAAAAAATGTAGAGAAGATCCAAATAAATACAATCAGAGACAAAAAAGGTGACATTACAACTAATATTATAGAAATTCCACAGACCATTAGAAGCTACTATGAGGAATTTATGCCAATCGATTGTAAAGCCTCGATAGAATGGATAAATTCCTAGATACATACAACCTACTAAGATTGAAATGTGAAGAAATCCAAAACCTGAACAGACAATAAGTAAAGAGATCAAAGTTGTAGGGAAAAAAATAAAATAAAATAAAGCCCAGGACTTGATGGCTTCACCCAATATTACCCAGACACCAAAAACAGACAAAGACACACCTAGGAAAAGGAAAACTACAGGCCCATAACCCTGATGAACTTTGACCCAAAAATCCTCACCAAAATGCTTGCAAACTGAATTCAACAATAAGTTTAAAATGTTATTAATCATGATCAAGTGATGAATGTTTCATCCAAAAGCTGCAGAATACATAGAGGGACTCCCTTGTTGTTCCTGGATGAGATCCAGAATTCTTGGTATTACCAAAAAGAGTCATGTGTTTTCTTCTCTTATCAATTTTCTGTAAAAAAAAAAAAAAAAAAAAAAAAAAAATGGAGTCTATCCCTCTGTTCTGAGCTGCCTGGAGCTGGGAGAAATATGACACAAGCATCCCTGTGGCCAATACCACTGGGACTGTGCTGGGTCAAACCTGAAGCCAGCATTGCACTGGGTTTTGTCCAAGGCGTATTGCAACCACTACCTGGCTACTGCCTACACTTGCTCAAGACCCTATGGCTCTTCAGTCAGCAGCTGGTGATGCCACACAGTTTTCTTTCTTTCCCTTTAGGATGATGAGTTACCCTGGGTCCCAGGTCCCAGGCAGACCCAGAGATGCTGTTTGGAACTATGGCATAGAGTTAGAAATTTTAGAAATCTATCTGGTGCTCTCTTCTACTATGGCTAAGCTGGCACCAAAACCACAAGACAAAGTCTTTCACATTCTTCCCTTCCCTTTCCCCAGGCAGGAGAGTCTCTTCCTATGCCTACCATTGTTGTGGACCCATGGGGAGTACTGTAAAAGTACTACTGATGTTCACATAAGGCCCAAGTGCTCTTTTTTCAGCTTGTGGTGAGTGCTGTTATTCCTAGGACTCATCCTTCAGGATAGTAAGCACTCTAATGGCCCAGGGTAGATCCAGAAATGCCGTTCAAGATCCAGGGACTGGAAACAGGGACGCTAAGGACCCACTTGGTAATTTTTCCACTGTGGCTGAGTTGTTACCTAAGCTGGAAGACGAAATCCCCTTGATTCTTCCATCACCTTTTGTCAAGCAGAAAGGTCTCTCCTTGTAGCCACCACAGCTGTGAATATGCTGGGTCATACCTGAAATCAGCATGTCTCAGAATCTAACCCAAGGCCCATGGTGTATACTACCTGGTTACCACTAGTGATTATTCAGGGTCCAAGGGCTCTTTAGTTAACAGGGGATGAATCCTGCCAAAATTGAGTCCATCCTTTCAAGACAACAAATTTCCTTCTGGCCTATGGTTTCTTTAGAAATGTCATCTGGGAGCTAGGGCGTGAGATAGAGTCCTCATGCCTCTATCTCATGGCCCATTCCACTATGCTTGAGTTGAAAGTCAAGTTGCAAAACAGAATCTTTTTAGTCTTCCTTCTTCTCTCCTCAAGTGGGAGGAAGGGATCTTTTAAGGAGCTATGAGCTGTACTGATTGGGGTTTGAGTTGGGGTGACACAAGCATCTCAGTTGGTGGCTCAGGAGGTCAAGTCTACTACATCTGAGCTGAGCACTACACTAAGACTTACGTAGGAGTTGAAGTCTTTGGGGCCTAGACTGCCTTTCAAGTTTATTTAAGATCCCAGAGTCCTTTATCCTGTATTAGTCCATTTTCATGCTGCTAATAAAGGCATAACCAAGACTGGGTAATTTATAAAAGAAATGAGTTTACTTGACTCAGTTTAGCATGTCTGGGGAGTCTTCAGGGAACTTACAATCATGGCAGAAGAGGAAGAAAACACATCCTTCTTCACGTGGCAGCAGCAAGAAGTGCAGAATGAAAGGGGAAAAAGCTCCTTATAAAACCATCAGATCTCATGAGAACTCACTATCATAAGAAAAGTATGAGGGAACCACTCCAATGATCTAATCACTTCCCATCAGGTTCCTCCCACAACGTGTAGGTATTGCAGGAAATACAATTCAAAATGAGATTTGGATGGGGACACAGGCAAACCGTATCAAGCCCACAGCGGTAAGGCCTGCAGAAACTGAAGTTCTGACTACTGGGATGAACAATTCCCTTCTGCCTTGGGTTGGTCTAAATGCTCACTCTGTATCTGTTGGTTCAGTTCTTCCCAGTGTTGAAAGCACTGACTTTTAATGCAAAGATCCACAATCACTGTGCTCTCCCTACCCCAATCACACAAAACTCTGTGCCACATAGCTACTGTGGAGGATGCAGAGGGGTGGTGTTAGCAATTTAGGACTATCTTTCTTACCCTCTTCAGGGTCCCATTAAGTGATACAAAATTAAAAACAGATACTATGATTGCTCCCCTGAGTTTTAGTTCCTATGAAGGTTCTTTTAAAGTAGATAGTTGCCGCATTTGGTATTCCTGTGAGGAAGATGATTGGTGAAGGCTTCTGTTTGACCATCTTCTTTGCCTCCCTCCATCAAATTGTTAAGAGTAGTTATTTCTAGGGGCATTTGCTTAATTTTTATAATAAAAATGTATTACTTTTGATTCACATAAAATACTGCCCTATTTCTTAAATTAATTTAATTGACAAACTAGCAGAAATTGAATCAAACTTATTTTTTGGTGACCTATTCTGAACCTCATCATAGGTTTCAAAAATTAACTGCTTGATGAAAAGCAGGGCCAAGTAGAGTTTGCTTTCACACATGGAAGCAATAAAAGAGCAGATACTTTTATTTCTAGCCTTTTTTGCTTAGCAAGTCAGACCCAAAATCTTGTGCTTTGAATTAGAAAACTGTGGTGAAAAGAAACATAGAGTGTGGTAAATCAACTTAGGATCAGTAGCAAAGGCAATGTCTAATTTCAAGAAGTGGTCATTGCAACGTAGCCTGCAGGGATCCCTTTGTTTAGTGCTTATTCTATATACAATAAAGGTAGAACTGCATCATCTAGTAGGGGTGGAAATCATGGCCTTCCTTACTGGTTCTGCAGCTCTCTTTTTCTGTGACTTTAAAATCTCTCTTGTGTTTGACAGTTTTTCTTGCGTGGTGCTCCAGATTTTCTTGTATTAGTTGAGTGACCCAGTATATGAACTACTTTAAAACTTAAATTTGTTTGAACTAGTCTTTTTGCGTTTGTGCAATCAAGAACTGTGGCAGATAGAGAATATATACAATAAAGTGAAAAAATGAGATTTAACCTGTAATTAATATATTAAGGCTAACATGTGAAAATCTAGATAAAATACTTGAAAGTATATTGTAGATAACACATATAATAAAATGGAGGCAGATTCAGCCCATAAGGAATACATTCAGACTTATATGTGAGAATCTAGATAAAATATTTGAAAGCATGTGAGCTATCCCCATCATAGCATTGTTTATAATTGCAAAGATAGTCTTTATAATACTTAGAATAAATATTTTTGCCAAATATTAGCTCTAATTTCCAGAAGGTTCTCAGCTATATTTGTTTCTTATAAAGACCATAACCATGGCCTTAATAAAATGTTGCCACTTTCCAGGTATTCATACCATTGCATATTGGATAAGAAAGTTCCTAGAAGTACTATCTTATGCTTGGAAAGGATTGCAGAAATCTCCAAACCATTACACTTCAAGCCACACAAAGTATGGCTTTATATCTCATGAATGTAAACTTATAATATCAGGTTTTACAATATTAAACAATAATACCCTTAGCCAGAACCACTTAGGAAGCCTAGTGATTTTTCTCACAAAAGATGTTAACACTTTTCTCAAAAGATGTTGATCTGTCAGCATTGAGACATTTATGCCTGTTTTAAACTCAAAAAAAGAGAGGCCTCCACTCAATAGGAAGATTAAAAATTCTCTACCTATAGCTACAGTATCTGAAAAAATAATTACCCTGATGAAAAATATATTGACAGCAAAGAAAATCAACTTTGGTAAACATAGAATACTCAGCTTTGAGACAGAGTGAAAGGAAGAAGAAGAGGAGAGAGAGGCTCACAACATCACAAAAGCATAAGTAATATTTATTTAAATTATAAAAGAGAAAGTAAAGTATATTATTAACTCTCTGAAGACTCATTTCTTACCTGTTTTCATTGAGTAAGTGTTCTGAGGGAATAATGGAATTTAATTAAAAACATGTAGAATGCTGGAAGATTTAGATACTGTAGCAATAAACAGGAAATGCAATTAATTTAATGTAAGGTACATATTAATCATTAGCAACTACTCTGTGTCAGACACCCCTTAAGTGCTTTACATAGAACTCATTTAATATTCAGAAAAATATTGTGAGATATAAAATTCTTATCTGTAATTTCCATATGTAGAATTTGAGACATAGTGATATGGAGTAGATGGCCCAAGGACACATAGCAAAAATGTACTACATCTGGGATTTAGGCAGTACTCTAATTCTAGAATACACACTTGATCCCTCTGCTGTTATAGCAAGATATATTTTTTAAAAAGTCAGTAGAAAATAAAGATACAGGATGAAGGCAGAGAAAGAATAAGTCTTCAATTTAATGATGCATGAGTCAAAGCATCTATTTGTGTTAACTAAACTTTCGTGATAAGCAATATCAATAACCCTGAAAGTAAGATACAAAAATATCACCATATAATTCAATTTCTTGGTGAAAACTGTCAGCTTTGGGTTCTTTTATTGAGCATGGCTTCACACAGTATAAAAAACTACATAATTGTTATAGTACACTAATAAGCACAAGGCATATTAAAAGAACACATACATGAGTAATTCAAAAAATGTTATATGGGGCAATTAGGTCAAGAAGAATATTATATAAATAAAATCATGCTAAGGGAACTTTATTCAATAACTATTTTCTAGTAACTATGATTTCCAGGCACTTTCAGGTATTGAGATATTTCAGTGAACAAAAGAAATAAAAAGTTGAGACTTTTTAGACTTTCTGGTTTAAAAATGGAGAGCATAAAATCCACAATACTCATTGTATGTCACAAGGCTATTTTCAAATAAATTTTTTAAAAGGTAGATAATAATAAGGGAAATCAAAAGTGCCAACACTCGGATGAGTTGAATTAGACAAACAAAAACAGAACAAGTAATACTTGAATAAATTATTAAGAAGGTGGAGTTGAAGTTACACAGAGAAATATCTGGCAAAATTGTGTGGCACTTAAAGCAGTGTAAAGTCCCCAAGGCAGGAAGGAAACTTCCATGTTCAAGGAACAGCCACAAAGCCAATGCAGCAAAGGGATGGATGGGGAGAGTACTGGAAATGAGCTCAGAGGAATAGTTAAGTGCTGAGTCACGTGGAGACTTCTAGGCCATTTTAAAAACTGAAACTTTTACTCTCAAGTGTGTGGATGTCCTTGAAGGGCTTTAGCTGGAAGAGAGATATAATCTGATTAAGATTTTTTAAAGAATCATGTTGGCTGTGGGTTTGTCATAAACAGCTCTTAATATTTTGAGATACATCTCATCAATACCTAATTTATCGAGAGTTTTTAGCATGAAGGGCTGTTGAATTTTGTCAAAGGCCTTTTCTGCATCTATTGAGATAATCGTGGTTTTTGTCTTTGGTTCTGTTTATATGCTGGATTATGCTTATTGATTTCTGTATGTTGAACCAGCCTTGCATCCCAAAGATGAAGCCCATTTGATCATGGTGGATAAGCTTTTTGATGTGCTGCTCGATTCGGTTTGCCAGTATTTTATTGAGGATTTTGCATCGATGTTCATCAGGGATATTGGTCTAAAATCCTCTTTTTTTGATTTGTCTCTGCCAGGCTTTGGTATCAGGATGATGACGGCCTCATAAAATAAGTTAGGGATGATTCCCTCTTTTTCTATTGATTGGAATAGTTTCAGAAGGGATGGTACCAGCTCCTCCTTGTACCTCTGGTGGAATTCGACTGTGAATCCCTCTGGTAGGCTCTTAATTATTGCCTAAATTTCAGAGCCTGTTTTTGGTCTATTCAGGGATTCAACTTCTTCCTGGTTTAGTCTTGACAGGGGATATTTGCACAGGAATTAATCTATTTCCTTCTAGATTTTCTAGTTTATTTGCATAGAGGTGTTTATAGTATTCTCTGACGGTAGTTTGTATTTCTCTCAGATCGGTGGTGATATTCCCTTTATCATTTTTTATTGCGTCTATTTGATTCTTCTCTCTTTTCTTCTTTATTAGTCTTGCTGGCTCTCTATCAATTTTGTTGATCTACTCAAAAAACTAGCTGCTGGATTAATTGATTTTTTGAAGGGTTTTTTTTGTATCTCTATCTCCTTCAGCTCTGCTCTGATCTTACTTATTTCTTGCCTTCTGCTAGCTTTTGAATGTGTTTGCTCTTGCTTCTCTAGTTATTTTCATAGTGATGTTAGGGTGTCAATTTCAGATCTTTCCTGCTTTCTCTTGCAGATATTCAGCACTATAAATTTCCCTCTACACACTGCTTTAAATGTGTCCCAGAGATTCTAGTATGTTTTGTCTTTGTTCTCATTGGTTTCAAAGAACATCTTTATTTCTGCCTTTATTTTGTTATGTACCCAGTAGTCATTCAGTAGCAAGTTATTCAGTTTCCATGTATTTGTATGGTTTTGAATGAGTTTCTTAATCCTGAGCTCTAATTTGATTGCACTGTGGTCTGAGAGACAGTTTGTTATAATTTCTGTTCTTTT
>NW_016825566.1:175447-178079 GCF_001698545.2 Rhinopithecus bieti | reverse complement strand
TCTTTATAATTTTGCATGTTTTTGCAGTAGCTGGTACTGGTTGTTCCTTTCCATGTTAACGCTTCCTTCAGGAGCTCTTGTAGGGCAGGCCTGGTGGTAACAAAAATATCTCAGCATTTGCTTGTCTGTAAAGGATTTTATTTCTCCTTCATTTATGAAGCTTAGTTGGGCTGGATATGAAATTCTGGGTTGAAAATTATTTTCTTTAAGAATGTTGAATATTGGCCCCCATTCTCTTCTTACAGAAGCACTCTCGGCTTATAGAGTTTCTGCTGAGAGATCTGCTGGTAGTCTGATGGGCTTCCCTTTGTGGGTAACCTGATTTTTCTCTCTGGCTGCCCTTAACATTTGTTCCTTCATTTCATCTTTGGTGAATCTGACAATTATGGAGCAATTTGGAGTTGCTCTTCTCAAGGAGTATCTTTGTGGTGTTCTCTGTATTTCCTGAATTTGAATGTTGGCCTGCCTTGCTCGGTAGGAGGAGTTCTCCTGGATAATATCCTGAAGAGTGTTTTCCAACTTGGTTCTATTCTCAGTCAAATTGTCCCTCTTTGCAGATGACATGATTGTATAATTTAAAAATCCCATTGTCTCAGCCCAAAATCTTCTTAAGCTTAGAAGCAAATTCAGCAGTCCCAGGAAACAAAAATCAATATGCAAAAATCACAAGCATTCTTATACACCATTAACAGACAAAGAGCCAAATCATGAGTGAACTCCCATTCATAATTGCTTCACAGAGAATAAAATACCTAGAAATCCCAATTATAAAGGGGTGTGAAGGACCTCTTCAAGGAGAACTACAAACCACTGCTCAATGAAATAAAAGAGAACACAAACAAATGGAAGAACATTCCATGGTCATGTACTGGAAGAATCAATATCACGAAAATGGCCATACTGCCCAAGGTAATTTATAGATTCAATGCCATCCCCATCAATCTGCCAACGACTTTCTTCATAGCTCATCATCACTGGTTATCAGAGAAATGCAAATCAAAACTCTAATGAGATATCATCTCACACCAGTTAGAATGGCGATCATTAAAAAGTCAGGAAGCAACAGGTGCTGGAGAGGATGTGGAGAAATAGGAACATTTTTACACTGTTAGGAGTGTAAATTAGTTCAACCATTGTGGAAGACAGTGTGGGGATTCCTCAAGGATCTGGAACTAGAAATACCTTTTGACCCAGCCATCCCATTACTGGGTATATACTCGAAGGATTGTAAATCATACTGCTCTAAAAACACATACACAGTTATGTTTACTGTGGCACTATTCACAATAGCAAAGACTTGGAATCAACCCAAATGTCCATCAGTGACAGACTGGATTAAGAAAATGTGGCACATATACACCATGGAATACTATGCAGCCATAAAAAAGGATGAGTTCATGTCCTTTGTAAGGACACGGATGAAGCTGGAAACTATCATTCTCAGCAAACTATTGCAAGGACAGAAAACCAAACACCGCATGTTCTCACTCATAGGTGGGAACTGAACAATGAGAACACTTGGACACAGGAAGGAGAACATCACACACAGGGGCCTGTTGTGGGGTAGGGGGTGGGAGAAGGGATAGAATTAAGAGATATACCTAACATAAATGATGAGTTAATGGGTGCAGCACACCAACGTGGCACATGTATACATATGTAACAAACCTGCACATTATACACATGTACCCTAGAACTTAAAGCATAATAATAATAATAAAATATTTTAAGGAATCTTTCTGGCAGTTTTGTTAACTAAAGAAAAGTAGAATGACTGTGGCTTAGGCAATGAGAGGAGCAGATGTTGCAGATAGGGGTGTTGTAAACTAGTTTAGAAAAGAGAGAATTATGGCTTTGACCAAGGTCATTTTAATAGAAGTGGACTCAGTAAAGGAGTATAGGAAAGAGTGAATCAGTTTCACTGAGCACAGGTTTATAACTTGTCTGAATCTGGTAAGACAGAACACACAAGTTATATAAAGCAGATTTACTGCTTACACAAAGGGAGCAAGAAACAACTGAAGCTTAGGATTCATTATGAGCTGGCCATCCAAGGCTTCAGAATGCTGCCCAGGATAGATGGATTTTTAACTGCACATGCCCCATTTGCACTATAGATAAGGGAACTCAGCAAGCAGCCACCCTAGTTTTGATCCCCCTTTGTAACAGTATTCACTAGGCTAAAGCATTGAAGAACACCTTGTTCCTAAGGAGAACTGGAATAGAGACTGGGCTTTTCCTGCATGCTCCATCTTTTCTCAAGATGTTGCATTCCCCACACATTCTACACTTAATCTTGAGGACTACAGGTGAGAAAAGGGAAAGACCTGAGCTCTGCAGTAATGTGGGAAAACAATAAAATAAGTGTGATATCCTGGAAACCAAGTAAAGAAAAGTGCTAAGAAAGAAGAAATGACCAACTGCACCAAATACTGGCTGGTGGTTCAAATAAAGAAGTCTAGATATATTGAATTTAACAATGTAGGGGACATTGGCTTTTGTAATAAAAGCAGTTTTATTAGAGTGCTGGGATTGAAAGCTAGAGGAGAATATAGTAATATTATTAATATTAATATAATAATATATAATATGTAATTATTATAATATAATCATATCCAAAGTATAGTATAAT
>NW_016825566.1:164098-175163 GCF_001698545.2 Rhinopithecus bieti | reverse complement strand
TAATACATACTATATATTATATATTATAGAAATATATAAATATGATTATCTATTATAATTAATATAATGATATATGCATTTTATATTGTAGAGGACCACGTGCTCGCAAATGAGATGTTCCCAATAGTTATGCTCTTGCAAACAAAGCATGACGTTTCTTCTCTGCAAACCGGAAGAACAAAGGAGTCAGCTGTAAACAGCAGACTCTGGGAACTGGTTAATGTTTAAGCGTTTTGAGAAATCAGGGAAAGGTCAGAAAAACAACTCGTGTTAGAAAAACAACTTGTGCCTTGCGACGTGGTAAAATTCCATAAGCGGTTGTATAAAATAAAGCAGAGCATGCTGCTGGGGGCATCCGTCATGTTTGTCTTGTCTTGTGTGTTCATTCCTTTGTTTAGGAAACACGCGGACCCCAACATTATATATAATATATGAAATATGTTCATATATAAATATTATATAACATATAACAATAACATACTATAATAATAATTAATATAAGAATAATTAAGATTATGGTAATGATATATGATATTTGAATGTCTTCTTATAGTTTACTGGTGCTTTTGTTTAACATATTCACAAAACAAAATGAAGTCACATTACGTACATCCATGTAGGTGATATCACAAATAGAAAGTACAATATAAGCAAGTCAGGAGAATACATACACTGTGATTCAATTTATATGAAACTCAAAACAAGCAAAACTTGACAGTATATATATTTTTATTACGGGTGCTATTTGTTTCTAAACACTGGAGTTTCTGCATAGAAAATTAAAATATATACTCTCTAAATTCTAAGCCAATTGAAAAATGGCACAGTAATTAAATAAAGCAAAACTAGATAGGAAAGCCTGATTTTGTGTTCAAAGTAGGCTTAGTAATTTTCTTTTCCTGAATTGAAAACTTTTAGATAAAATGAGCACACAGAGACACCCACAGCACTCTCCCAACAAGAATTTATATGGCTTGTTGCTAGTAGATGCTGAGAGAGAGCTCCAGGGTTATTTTATTTAGATTTTCAATTTAATAAATCATTCGATATTCTCTGTCCAGAATGGGGACTCAAGTGTGGAGAAGAATGTTTAAGTTCACCCCAACAGTAATTCCCTTAGACCTGAGCAAGTGCAGCTCCTGGCTCAGATCCTAGGCCTCAAGGGGCCCGGTGTTGTGAAGTGTCTCCCCAGAAAAGTATACTACATACGTATCCAGTGTGTCTGGAACTGACAAGAGTGCAGAGACTATGACCTTTCAAAATGTGGGTGCAGCTTTACTGCAGCTCTACTGGAATAGGGTAAACGACTCCCTACTACAAATCAAAGTAAGAATATGAGGTAAGTAACTGGTGAACAACTATGTTTTTCTTATTTGCTTCTCACAGCTACCTGATGAGATAGATAAATATTAACATGATATTTCATATGAAACGAAACATTTAGAATTGAAATGAGCACCCAAAGTTATAGTGCTCTTTGTCAGAGCTACATGTAACATCTTGGAATCATTTTTACGTTACAAATTAATTTCACAAAGTAATAACTGTATATTTAGGTGCTTTGGCAAAAAGGAGACCACATCTTCATAGAAAGAAGACTCATGGTATACAACACACTCTGGGACAGTATCTTTAGTTCAGGAAAAATTTTTTTTGTCTCTTTGGTTCATGTAACTGCAAATTAATTCTTACAATGCTAATTATTCTACACAGCGAAGAGAAGCTTGAAAATGGTTTGGAAATTCTATTTACTATTAAAATATATTAGTCTGTTTTATTCAGTGGTTAGTTTTAGTTTAATACAATTGAAACTAAGAATTTGCTCAATATGTAGTTAATAGATTGATAAATTTGTGCAACACCCTACTTGGCCATTTGGCCTTTTTCAAACTGTCTCTCAAGCACCAGCAACCACATATCTGAAATGGAGAAAATGCTTTGGGTTTTCACAGATGTATCTGCGACTTCCTCTTATGTTTACCCTACTATATCTCTGTGCCAAGGGATCTTTCACTCCCTTTCTTTCTGTATTTCCACAAAATATGAGTCTGCTTCATCTTCTAGGCTAATTCTGATACCAGGAAAAAATTAGGCAACCTTTATATAGCGAAGTGTCTTTTTTATGGTCTATAGTAGAAGATAATGCAATATTTCTTACCTTTGTAAAACCTATGTGCCTTTTTGATAAACCTTACAATTATATATTATGTATTAACATGGTTTGGCACTTCACAAAACATAAGACACTGTAACTAAAAAGCCAACCAAAGCAGTTTAGGTAATTTTATTTTGTAACCACACATAATTGCAAAATATTTTGTGTTCCTAGTTTCAGGAAATCCTTCCAATGTCATCTGACACTGTAATTTATTACCTTAATATGTCTCACCCTCTACATCGAGAATGACTGGTGTATAAGTAAAGGGGGCTGAAATGTTAAAATTTATCAAATGTTTTTTCAGCATCAATTAAAATTATCATACTGTATTTATCCTTCATTCTGTTAATATGATATCGCATTGTTTGATTTCTGTATGTTGGACCACCCCTGCATCCCAAGGATAAATCCCACTTGGTCATGATGAAGGATTTTTGTAATGTATTATTTTGAAAACGTTTCAACATTTTTATTTTGTTTTTACTTCAATAGGTTTTTGAGGAACAGGTGGTGTTTGGTTACATAAATAAGTTCTTTAGTGGTGATTTGTGAGATCTTGGTGCACCCATCACCTGAGCAGTGTACACTGTTACTGATATGTAGTATTTTATCCCTCACCACCCCCAGCCCATTCCCCCAGGTCCCTAAAATTCAATGTTTGCCTTTACATACTCATAGCTTATCTCCCACGTATGAGTGAGAATATACAATGTTTGGTTTTCCATTCCTGAGCTACTTCACTTAGAATAGTCTCATATTTTATTCAGATTGCTGTGAATGTCATTATTTCACTCATTTTTATGACTGAGTAGTATTTCATGTTATATGTACATACCACATTTTCTTCATCCACTTGCTGATTGATGGGCATTTGGGATGGTTCCATATTTTACCAATTGCAAATTATGCTGCTACAAACACGTGCATGCAAGTATCTTCTTTGTATAATGACTTATTTTCCTCTGGATAGATATCTCATAGTAGAATTGCTACATCAACGGTAGATTTATTTTTAGTTCTTTAAAGAATTTCTACACTGTCTTTTACAGTGGTTGTACTACTTTGCATTCCCACCAACATTCTGTCTGGAAGGTCTGTCCAATGTTGAAAGTGGAGTGTTGAAATCTCCAGCTATTATTTCATTGAGCCCTTGCTCTCTCCTTAGGTCTAATAATATTTTATTTTTATATCTGGACGCTCCCATGTTGGGTTCATATATTCTTAAAATTATTATATTCTCTGGCTGAATGGACTCCTTTTGTGTTAGTTACTTTCTTTGTCTCTTCTTATTTGGTCTTAAATCTTATTTTGAGTGATATAGGTATAGCTACTCATACATTTTTTTGGTTTCCATTGAGATGAAGTATTTTTTTCTTCCCTTTATTTTCAGTCTATATATGTCCTTATAGGTAAAATGTGTTTCTTATAGGCAACAGATCATTGGGAATTGTTTTCTCATGCATTCAGCCACTATATATCTTTTGATTGGAGAGTTTAGTTCATTTACATTCAGTGTTATTATTGATAAGTAAGAACTTACTACTCTCATTTTTTTTTTCTGACTGTTTTGTTGTTTTTCTCTTCCTTCTTTCTTTCCTCCTGTTTTTCTTTAGTGAAGGTGATTTTCCCTGGTGATACAATTTAGTTTCTTGCTGTTTGTTTTTTTGTGTATTCAATATACGTTTTTTTGGTTTGAGGTACCATGGGGCTTACAAATATTATCTTATAACCCTTATTTTAACCTGATGGGAACTTAACATTGTTTGCATGAACAAAAAAATCAAACAAGTAAGAAGAAAATGAAAAAAAGTTTATGCTTAACACTGTTTGCCTAAAGAAACAAATCAAACAAGCAAAACCAAAACGAAAAAGCCTTTAACTTAATCTTAACACTTTTTAACTTTTGTTTGTTCGTTCCTATTCATGTTTTATTGTACTGCCTATGTCTTGGAAAGTTGTTGTATTTATTATTTTTTATTAGTTTGTTTTTTACTCTCTCAGGATAAGAGTAGGTTACAACCACAGTTACAGTGTTACAGTATACTTTGTCTTTCTGTATACTTACTTTTACTTATAGGTGAATTCTTATTGCTCATTAACATCCTTGCTTTATGATGGAAGCAATTCCTTTAACATTTCTTGCAGCTCAGATCTCGTGTTGATGAAATCAGTCAGCTTTTATTTGTCTGGTAAAGTCTGTATTTCTTTTTTCTTGTTTGAAGACTATTTTGGCAAGATATACTATTGTAGGGTAAGAGGTTCTTTATCTTCCATACTTTATGTCACGTCAATTTCATTTTGCCTTTAAGTTTTCCACTGAAAAGTCTGACACCAGACGTATGGTACCTCCATTACATGTTATTTGTTTCTTTTATCTTGCAGTTTTTATGATGCTTTCTTTATCCTTTATCTTTGTGAGTTTGATTATTGAAAGCCTTCAGGTAGTATTCTTTGGGTTAAATCTGCTTGGTGATCTGTAACCTTCTTGTATTGGATATTGATATCTTTCTCTAGGTTTGGAAGTTTCTCTTTTATTATCCCTCTGGGTAAACTTTCTACCCCTCCTATTTCTTTCACTACCCCCTCTTTAAGCCTAATGAGTCTTAAATTTGCCCTTTTGTGGATATTTTCTAGCTCCTGTAGTTGTGCTTCATTTTTAAAAAAATCTTTTTTCTTTTGCCTCTTCTGGCTGTGTACTTTCAAATTGCTTTCTCTGACTATGCATTTTAATTCCTTTTGTTATTAACCTCCTCTGACCATGTAATTTCTAGATCCTGTAGTTGTGCTTCATTTTTTAAAATTCTTTTTCCTGTTGCTTCCTCTGACTGCTTCTTTCTTCTGCTTGACCAATTTCTTCTGCGATTAAAAGACTCTGATACATTCTTCAGTATGCCAGTTGCACTTTTCAGTTCTAGAATTACTGCTTGATTCTTTTTAATGATTTCAATCTCTCCTAAACTTTATCTGATAGAATTCTGAATTCCTTTTGTGCGTTATCTAAAATTCTTCGTGTTTCTTCAACACGGCTATTTTTAATTCTTCGTATGAAAGTTCACATATCTCTGTTTCTCCAGGATTGGTCCTTGGTGCCTTATTTACTTCATTTGGTGAGGTCCTGGTTTCCTGGAGAGTGTTCATGCTAGCAGCTGTTCTTCATTTATTGACATCAAAGAGTTATATATTTATTGTAATCTTCACTATCTGGTCTTATTTGTAGCCAACCTTCTTGAGAATGCTGGCCATATATTTGATCTCACCTGTATCTACTTTGGGGGGACCACAAGCTCAGTAATGCTGTGGTTCTAGCAGAATCATAGGGATACTTCCTTGATGATCTTGGACAAGATCTGAGAGAATTATCTGGAATATCAGGCAGAAATTTTGTTCTCTTACTTTCACCCCAAGATACAGAATACTTCTCTCTCTCTCTCTCTCTCTCTCTCTCTCTCTCTCTCTGTCTATCTTTCTCTCTCTCTCTCTCTGTCTGTTTTTCTCTCTCTGTTCTGAGCCACCTAAAGCTGGGAGGGAAGTGACACAAGCAACCCTGTGGCCACCACCACTATGAATGTACTTGGTCAAACCTGAAGGGAGCACAGCACTGGATTTCCCCAAGGCCTGCCATAACCACCTCCTGGTTACCCATTATGAACGCTCAAGGCTATGGGACTCTGTAATTGTCATGTGGCTAAGCTGTCAGGCCTGTAACCTTCCCTTCAGGACAGTGAGTTCCCCCAGATCCCTGGGTGAGTCCACAGGTGCTGTCTTGGTGTCAGGGTTTAGAGTCAGAAATCTTAGACGTCTACCTTGTGTTCTATTATAGTGTGGATGAACTGACATTCAAACTACAAGACACAGTCCTTCCCGCTCTTCCATCCCATTTCCAAAGCAGAGAAGCGTCACCCCATTGCTACCGCCCCCACAGGCCTCATGGGATACTACTAGATTACCACTGATACTTTCATAATTCCCAAGGGCTCTTAGGTCAGCTTGTGAATGCTCCTGACCTAGAACTCACCATTCATGGCACTGGGCTACCTTCTGGGCTACCAGCACTCCCTTAGCCACACCAATAGGTGTCTCAGTTCGCATCCTTTTCTCCCTACAGTACACTGCCTTTGGACCTAGTTTAGCATTAAGACTCACCTAAGATTTGCAGTCCTTATGGCCTAGACTGGGTTTCAAGTTCACTTAGAGACATAGTGTACTTCCACCCTGGGTAGTGACTTTTACAGGCACTTAAATTCAGACCACCGGGATCAGCAATTCCTCTCCGGCTAAGGCTGGTAAGTTTGGTCTGTTTTTTCTCTCTGCAGTACAGGATATTATTGAGTTCAATCCCTCACAATGCCTGTGCTCTCTCTCCCCCAGTGCCCAGAGATGATCTTAGCACCATACCTTCAGGGACAAGGGGGAGGGTAACCTCGGTGATTCAAGATTGTTTTTTTTTTCTATTTCTTAAGTGCCTCTTTCAGTGATGTGAAGTTAAGTCCAGCTACTATGAGTGCTCAACTGATTTGTTGCTTCTTATGAAGGTGTTTCTTCTGTGAAGACAGATGTTAAATTGGTGTTTTTGCAGGACATGGGGGACAATCAGTGGAGCCTGCCATCTTGTTCCACCTTCTCTCTCCTGTGGAAATTTTTATGTAAGACAGATATCTCAGAACTCCCAGTGGTAAGTAAAGCTGACTGGTCAGTTTTAATTTTCTGGGTGAATATGATAAGTCACATATAGTCTCTGAAAGTCAGGAAAAGTATTGGACAATCAATATTCTTATTTCTGCCTCAAAGATAGGTTAAACATAATGTTTCAAGTCAGAACAAGTTAGTTTGATCCTCTGTTTAAGGTCAAAAAGTCTTGTATAAGTAAAGCACAGAGACAAAACCATATCATGGGCTAGTGTTGTTCAGGTAACTCAGCTTGTTCATGTTTACTTGAGCAGGATTACAGAGCTGCTTACTCCCTTTGGATAACCTATACTCAGTGTTATCTTTGGTTACTTAGTTATCAGGCAAGCTAGGTCTTCTCTGACTTTCCTATGGGTCTTGTCTTTGTCATTGTCAGTGTTGAAGTTGAGATCTCTTTCCAAACTAAGATGAATAATAGTAAAGAGATAATTTACTTCTACTATACTAAAATTTAGTACTATATGATAGCAAAAGTATGTTTTAGAATTATGATTGAACACTTGCTTGTCATCCTCTGGCTGAATAAATCTTGGAAAATGTGTTAATCATTCTGATTTTCAGCTTCCTTACCTGTAAAAGAGAGAATCATGAATTCATTCCTTTAATTAAACAAACACCTATTTATGAAACAAGTGATGCTAAAAATATCTGTTAGAATATTTTGAAGAATTTAATATATACATGTATTTATGTATTTATCTTAACTTTTATTTTAGTTTCTGGGTACATGTGGAGGTTTGTTACATAGGTGAACTCATGTCATGGAGTTTGTTGTATTAAACAATGTGAAAAAAACACACTTTCTTTAATATATTAACAATAAACATTCAACAAATGTTTAACTTCTTCCGACCTTTTATCTATTCCATATCTCATTTATAGTTGTATTCAGGTCATTTATATTTGCTTCTGTGCCACTTCATAGATTTAATAATATTTTTACATAAAACGACTACTTATGCCAGTATTATATGACTTATGGTAATTCTAAACTATTTATAATAAGATACTTGAAAGTCACAAATAAATATCTAAATTATATATTTATGCAAATTTATACTCAAAATGTGAGGTTTAAGGGAAGCATAACATAAAATATTAACCCTGGATAGCTCTTTGGAGGATGTACAATTTTAAATTTATGTATTTATATGTCAATATTTTGCAAAATGAAATAATATTATTTAAAATTAATATGCATAATATTATTGGAAGAGATAGAACTTTCGAATCATTTTGGTACATCATTGTAATATTGATATTTTTCTATAATTTTAATAGCAATTATTACATATATCATTGTAGGAGTAAACATTAAAACCTGGCTTGTTTCAAATCATGTCTATATCAATAATAATTTTAAAATTTAAAATTTTATTTACTTTTCTTTCTTTTCTTTTCTTTCTTTATTTTTTGAGACAGAGTTTTGCTGACTTCCAGGCTGGAGTGCAGTGGCACAATCTCAACCCACTGCAACCTCCGTCTCCCAGGTTCAAGCAGTTCTCGAGCCTCAGCCTCTCAAGTAGCTGGGATTACAGGTGCTCCACCACCAAGCCCAGCTATTTTGTTTTCTTTTGTATTTTTAGTAGAGATGAGGTTTCACCATGTTAGGCCAGGATGATCTCAACTACTGACCTTAAGTGATGTGTCCACCCCAGCCCCATTGCTGGGATTACAGATGTGGTCCATTGTGCCAAACTTCTAATTTTATTTTAATATCTCATTATTTAAGTGAGAATTTTTCCATTCCAATTTTTGATTTTCCACCTGGTATAAGTCAACTTCTAATTTCAATTTTATTATTTTAGCATTAAATGTGATTGTATTAGATATTCACCATGCAGAAATCCCTGGAAGAAATTGACATTTTTTTTTTGATAATGAGGAAGTAAAAGGAGTAAAAAATTACACTGAAATCCCCATTTACATGCATGCAATGAATCAGTCTTTGTGCCATTTAATTAACTTAATTAACTTGGAACTTCATAAATACTAAAATTATAACTGCATTCATATGAATGTATTAACCTTCAAGAGTATATACAGATGGTTAATTTGTATTTAGCAAGATATAAATACCAAATTAGATGTCAATTAATTGATTATAATATCTTATATTTGAGTAGCTATTTTAAATCTGACATTCAATAAACACCTTCCAAAAGTAGATGGAATTTGGACGGGCATTTCCCCACATATTTTCAGTCTAAAATTTTATTTGTCATTTGTTAAACTCCAAATATGTGTCAGGTGCCATGTAATGCTCTCTTTCTGCTCTAAAAACATTTCTCTAGTTTTAACTCTAACCAATTATGACCAATTCCACTGCTAAATGTTTACTTCTTTCCTAAGTTATGGTCCTAGGAATGTTTCCAGAATGAAAATTTTCTAACATTTTATTTTAATTTTCTTAGGTACTTGATTTCAATTTATCCAAACTTTACTCCATCATCTCTCTATAATTCAATGTTAAATTAAATTACCCAATTGAAAAGTTATTTATAATTATATTGGTATTAATCATTGACAATCTCTTATAGCATCTTGTCCTGCCAATCGTTTGTTAGTAATTTATCTCTTTATTCTCTTTGTCAGTGATTCATTCTTGATAATTTTTTCACTAACATTCTACGGCTGGACATATAAGACATAGAAATTCTTAACTTGGCTCAGTATTTATTATTGTTTGCTAATACATCTGATGTTTTAAATGAGATCTACTGAGTTAATTAAAACTAATATAATTTACAAAGTGCTAATATTTATCAAATGTTTTTGGCTGTCAGAATAATAGAAGAAAACATCATTGCCAGATTGATACAAAAGCACTGTGGATTACTTATTTAGACAATAATCTGATTTTGTTATACAAACGAAAATAGAATGGTAATTACTCATCACCTAATCCTTTCTTTCCAAAGAGTCCCACAGACCAATGGGATACACCATCTTAATTATTTACTTAGCCAACTGTCTTATTTATTATCAATCATGTAATTCATAAGAGACAAGGGTTAAGCTGCATAAAGTGATTTAAATTTAATTTGTATTTCATAATATATAATGAAGATATCACTGGGATTTTTCAATAAAATGTATTTTAATGATATAGTCTTTTATTTAAAATGTTGTGAAACACATTTGAATAAAATATGCAGGAAGCATCTATTAAAAAACTCTGGCCGTACTTAACATTACACTGCATCAAATAGTTTGTTTTTATTCTTCTAACTTCCAAAGTACCCAACTGCAATTCTACAGTTCTGAGGACAGACCTGCCACATAATTGCAGCTTTCATAAACATACTTGTATGCTCATGTGTCTGGGACCAGTTAAAGGTGATTTCCAGTGCTAAAATCATTCTGTCCTCTTCTGCCTGAAAGTAAAGACTATTTTAAATTCTTCCTTCTAAAGCACTGATGAAGGTATGAAACTATTTTTATTACGATCCAATTTAATTTAAATCAATTAGGACTAGAATCAAGATGTATTTCTGATACAAAGCTTTTTCAGAATATAAAAGCATACATTCAATCATATTTAGAGCACTTGATGCAGATATTACTTTAAAATAATCTTTATATTATATCTCTGGCAATTTCTCCCCATTTCCAAAGTCAAAATCTAATTCATGTTATTTTGCCTAAATTTGTCTTAGTTTGCTGCATTTTTATTAAGACAATGATTTCATCTACTTTCTCTAGAGATAAGAATTTAAAATATATATGTTTTCATAGCAAAACAGAAAATGGAACATTTTGTAAAATGAGAGTAAATCCACAGGAAGATGATTATGCATCCAAAGCATATATAAATCCACTTTTGTTAGTTTTTCTTGTTGTTAATATCACCATACTTTGTAAATGGCATAGATATGTAAATATTAGACATTTATAGTCTCCTGTACTTTCGATTAAAAAGCAGTATTAAAAATAGAAACACAGAAAAATAATTGCAAGCATGGTAGAAAAGGGGTTATTATCCTTAATACATGAGTTCTTGAAAATATGTAACTAATCACTTTTTTTCATTAAAATACCAAATAAGTGTATGAAAAGATAATTGTTAGGGAAAAAATACAGAAAGGCAGCACACAGTAAAATATGTTTATTTGCACTAAAAAGCAACAAAGAATAGAGATTTCCTATGACTTGAATTAATAAAATTTACAAAATTTTATTTTACTTTTATTTTTAAAACTCTTTTATTTTAATAGCTTA
>NW_016825566.1:156852-161973 GCF_001698545.2 Rhinopithecus bieti | reverse complement strand
AACTATATATATATATATATATATATACACACACACATATATCAAGCCTACAGATGTGAGCCTAAACACACACACGTTGTTTAGAATTAGTTGAGTGTATTATGAGCTTTTACAAATACAAAATATTGATTTTCTGATGATCTTTTAGAGAATCTGAAGATATGACAAAATATAGCTTTCTGATTTTTGTAGGACCCTGATGGCTGATGGTATCTGCTTTATTTTTCATCACAGAACCCAGTTTTCTGAGCTTAGGTTATCTGCCTAAACCTTTTTGGTATTTATACTTAAAAAACTATGTTGACCAAAATATCATGCAGTAGTGGTATGCCTTTAAAAAAACTGAGATTTTACATAATCAAGTTTAGGAAAATAAGAGGTTGCACGACTTCTAATTTTTAAAACATTATATTTGTATTTATGTATTTCTTGAAGCAGAAGTGACTTATTTGTGTTTAAGGTATCTAGCAAGATAGCAAATTAAAGGACAATCAAGTGAAAGTTTATTTTAATTTAAAAATGAAAGGTATGTAAGGAGACAATCTTTATGTTCTTTGGTACTGACAAAATTAGAGGTCGGGCGCGGTGGCTCACGCCTGTAATACCACCACTTTGGGAAGCTGAGGCGGGTGGATCACGAGGTCAGGAGATCGAGATCATCCTGGCTAACACAGTGAAACCCTGTCTCTAGTAAAAATACAAAAAATTAGCAGGGCGTGGTGGCAGTCGCCTGTAGTCCCAGCTACTAGGGAGGCTGAGGCAGGAGAATGGCGTGAACCCGGGAGGCACAGCTTGCAGTGAGCCGAGACCTCACCACTGCATTCCAGCCTGGGGGACAGAGTGAGACTCCATCAAACAAACAACAACAACAAAAAAAATAGAGGTTACAATTAAACGTTGAAATATTTCTTTGCAGAATAGTTGAATGTGCATCATAACAAAGTTTGCATTACATTTGCCAGCACAGATTATTTTATTCATGCTGTAAGTAGATGAATTAGTAATATTAAGTTTATATATGACATACTTTTCCCAAGCCTTTATGTGTAAATTGTTGGAGTAATTTCCAGCGTGATTTTATTTGATAGAAGAGAAGATAGTGCTTTTCTACGAGGTGTATGAAGTGATTCAGATAAGAAAAAATTCAGGGACTTGTGAGAATATTTCAACTTGAAGCAGGCTAACATCCTTTGCCTTAGTCTTTAACTTTCCCTTTCCAAGTCTCACTGCATGAATTCCTCCCTGATGAACAACATGCATATTCATCTCATTGTGTAGAAGTTTAAGACATGCTAAAGCCATTCATCTTCTCTGAATGCCTGGACAATTATAAGCACAGACATTTTGTGTTCAACAGAGGATTACATCCGAAAGATTGGTTGAGTACACATATTTTTCATTGTCAGATCTGTACATGGAATCTGTCATATGGAATACAGTATGCTGTCTTCAGCCACTAGATTCAATCAAACAGAGAGTTAGTACCTGAACTACATTTTACTGCACCACCCCCCCACTCCTACAGAATTGCTTTTGTGAATTCTTCATCAGTCAATATTGGAGAAAATGCTATGACAAATGTAGAGGAAGCAAAACCTTATCACAGTTGTTTTAAGACAATGCCATCAAGGACTTTATTATAGCAAACACTGTCTGAGTGGATTCATTCTTGTTCCTCCAAAAACATATTTTATTTTATGATCACTGTGAAATGTGTAAATGAGTAGACTAACATCTTCTTACAGGAGTTTTTAACAAACTTTGAGACAATTTTGTAGTCCATGGAAGTAAGAAGGTAATTGTTACGAATATATTCAATTTTATTACTAATTTCTGTCCCTACCCTAGCTTTCCTTTTTTTTTATATATATTTTAGACATACATATATATATATAGAGAGAGAGACATGTATTCTAATAAGCCATTCAAATACATCTATAATAAAAACTTTATATATTCTTTAACTTTCTTTCTGGTATAATGTGTGTAAATAGCAAACAAATGCATACATAATGTAAATCTTACCAAGATCACATGAGATTTTGTGTGTGTTTCACAGTAATGTTAAAAGGAAAAAGCCAGTGTGTCTCCTGTGCAATTCTAAATAACTTCACAATGCATATATCAAAATAAGTCGTATGATAGCCACAACTTTTTAGATAAACTTTCCTTGTATTGATCCTTCAATTTTTGCATAGTATTTTTAATTTGTTGAATAAAATCCTTTGATTTAGTATAAAAGAAAACATTTATTCCTTGTATTTGTAGCATCGATGGAGAATCAAATAAATAAAAATTTAGCAAAATCAACTCATTTTAAATACATGTTATAATAAAAAACATATATTAATAATGGCTGTTCTTTTCCATATGAAATTGCATTGCTAGATTTAAAATTTATGATTTATTTTCTTTAGCTTCTTGGGAACTCTAGTTTCCTAATTTAACTCCCTTCTTTCTGTCTTCAAATTCTCCCCTAAACCTGAAACCGCTAAATAGTTCCTTAACTTTAGACCTAAATGCCCACATCCTAGATAGTAATCTATCCTCCATCTAGTCACGGATACCTCAGAACCAGTTTGTTCTAAACTGAATTCATCATTCTACCACTCATCACTTATTCAACATCACCCCCACTCTGATAAAGTATCTCCTGCCAATTTCATGCCATATCTCAGAACGACACTGTTTCCAGTTTCTCAAGCCAGAAACCATAATTCTCTCTTAATCCATCTTCTCACTCAACAGCCTCATTTTCAATTATTCATTGAATACTGAGAAGTCAAACTTTGAAATACTTACTGAGTCTATAATCGTCTTTCCAACATGATTATTTATCCTCTGAATCAGGCAGCAGTTTCCCAGTTAATACCCCTGCCTCCAATCTTGTCTTTCCTCAATATATTCACACTGAAAAATGCAAGTTCTAAAATGCAATTAAACATTTCATTGCCTTCTGGATAAAATCCAACATCATGGCATGACCAATAAGTTTCCTTATCTCCTTACATATTACCTTACTTTCAAAATATTGGAATTGCCTTCCGTTTCCATGAGGTATTGGACACTCGCCAGAAAAATCTTCATAAAACCTTACATTATCAAGTTATATTGTGATTACCTGTGCTAAAGTTTGTACTCCTGGCTTTCAAATCTTATAGCTTTCTACAAAAGTAATTCATCAATTCTTTCATTTTCCTGTGGCATTATGAATGACCTTTTAATTCTATTGATCTACTCAGTGGCCTCCAAATTCTGGCATGTACAATTCCTCTCTCTTTAACTTCTCTATGGCTTTAACTTTGCCTAGAATTTGTTATATATTTTATCTCTACTTTTATTTATAGATTCATATACTCACAGACTAATCCATTCCTCTGTTATTTCCACAGCTCTATGCACTAAGATTATGCAGATTTTATTATTTTCCCTTCAAGGGTTTCTGAAAAGTAAACAAAAACAACTATCTCAATTCTTGTCCTTTAATTGGAGGCAGACACCTCTGCATTCAGAATAGCACATGACAAGTTTTGTGAGTGTGTGTTTGTCTACAAGCTATAGTTTGCATGACAATGAAACAGACCTTTTGAGCAACTATGAATCTGTTTTCTTTATAAAGCTATTTAAGTCTCCTCCAGTCATAACCTCTTCCCCATTTCTTCTTTAAATCTATGAAATAGGTATGTTTACTACTTACTGCCAATATATACACTTTCATATCAATCATACTATATTTTAAAATAACTTTCATTTTCACTTGATGTCTCTCTCTCTTTATCTCTGTCTTTCTCTGTCTCTGTCTCTGTCTCTCTCTCTCTCTCTGTCTCCTCCCCACCACACTTTCTCTCTCAAAACTAACAACAACTTGAGAATAATGTATGTTTCTTTACAGTTTGGCAGACTATAACCCACAATATCTTTGGAAAGAAATTTCTCTGAAATCTCAAGACCTATTTAAAATTATAAACACATCTGCTTTCTATTTTAAATTAAAGTAGTATTGTTCTGATAAAATAAAGATATAAAGATATACAGCTTACTATTATTTACTATTAGCAAAAGGAAGCAACCAAAATTTCTTAAATTTCCTATTTATGTTTTTAATCAATAGGTGATGTGGTTTCACTGAGTCTATCATATTTCTTCCAGGTATTTTTTCTCATCTGCCTAATTGCCTAAATGTTACACTGCAGTTTTACTAAATATGAGTATACAAACTGAAGCAATGTAAATGTTGCTGTAAAATCACAGTACATAGGTTTATATTTTGATCTTTTCCATATGAAAGCAGCAAGACTTAGAGTCAGTGTAATCTACAGTGATAAAACTCATTTCAAAATAAACATCTAAGTCCATCTCATGCTTTTCATCATAAATAATACTTATAACTGATTTATGTATTTTATTTGTGATGATAATAGCATTTTTAATAAGAACCTTATTATTGTGATTTTGTGGAAAACTATTGACATAATTTGACATAATTTGATGATTTCAAGTTTAATATGAATCATTAAAATAAATAATTCATTGTTATTAATCTGTGGTATTTTAAACTTCTTGTTTTCAATAGATCCTGTTTCCACTTAAAGCATAAGCCAAATATTATTAAACCTTGAATGATTAATATGAAATTTACCAAATCAACTAATCACACAAAGCAATATTTTATTTGGTAAAAATATTTTACCAAAAAATATTTATTGATAATTTTATATTTTATTCCCCTTGTGGCAGGGAGTGGAATGGAATTTAATATTAATTGAAGATTTATAATTATTTGTAAGGAATATATCTTTATTTATACAGAAATATTATATATATATTCGTTCTTGGCCAGGCATGATGGCTCACACCTGCAATCCCAGCACTTTGGAAGGCCGAGGCGGATGGATCACGAGGTCAGGAGATCGAGACCATCCTGGCTAACACGATGAAACCCCGTCTCTACTAAAAGTACAAAAAATTAGCCGGGCATGGTGGCAGGTGCCTGTAGTCCCAGCTACTGGGGAGGCTGAGGCAGGAGAATGGCATGAACCCAGGAGGCGGAGCTTTCAGTGAGCCGAGATCACCCCACTGCACTCCAGCCTGGGCAACAGTGGATGACTCTGTCTCAAAAAA
>NW_016825566.1:149598-156557 GCF_001698545.2 Rhinopithecus bieti | reverse complement strand
AAAAAAAAAAAAAAAAAAAAGAAAAGAAAAGAAAAAGAAAAAAAATTATATGTATATATTCATTCTTAAACTATTACACGCACTTTTTAAAAAGTTTACTCACAAGCTTCTTTTGAGTGATCAAAAATCTTAAATTGTCAAAGTTTTAGACCAATATTAGCTAGTCATATAAACATTAGATCAATTATCTGTTCTTCCTATAAAAACAGGCTGAGCATAGGTATAATTGTAGCATTGGAAACAACATAGATAACAAGAGCTATGAAATATTTCTTATTCAGAAAGCAAAATTGTTTTCCCCACAACTCTTTGGAGATTATTACATAAGATCCTTAATATGTTGAACTATATGTTATTTCTATTAGCTTAATTATAGCATTTTCTGTATAAGATGAACTTTTCTAGGTTTTTTTTTCCCCCTTGTGAGTTGCTTCATACTTAGGGAAATATTCTATTGTTAAAAAAGATGATCACCTCTTGGTGATATGAGACAATCATTTATATCTCCTGTTTTGATACAAGAATTAAGGTGATGCACAACTTATTTCATCCAAGTGAAGTTTCAACTCAGAATTTTAATAGATGCTTGCAACTTTCACATTTTTACTTGATATAACCACTTGAACTAGCTACCTGTCCAATCCAGCCAGTGAAGGTTTATGAACCAAATCTGTTAACATCACTTAGTTATTGTACCCTTTGATTTTTCACAGTGAGAAGAAAATTAAAAGAAGCAATTTTTGAAAGAAAATGGCTGTGAAATTCTAAAACCATCAAAAAGTTATGAAATCATATTTTTAGGAAGAAACTTTCTATAGGGTAAATAAAAAATAACAGCAAACCTAAACACACAATCGTAAATTCGCTAAAAAAAAACACACAAAAATTAACAGCAGCCAATAAAATAAAAGTGAATTATGAGAAGAATGTATTGCATAGTCTCAAACTAAGAGATAGCTGATGTAGCTATGTTAATGTTAAATCTATTAGAATTTAAAGTAAGAAACATTACCGGAGTTGAATGAGGCATTTCATACTCAAAAAAGATTAACCTATCTGGGAATAAAATAAGAAAAAATATAAATGTGTATGCTTTTGATAGCATAGTTGTAAAGTTTTCAAAATCTAAAATTGGGTTAATATATAAATATATAAGTAAACAAATGAATTCTCCTAATTTGAGATTTGATGCATTCTTCTCAGAAAAGCAAACAAAAAGTTAGAAAGGTTGGAGATTTGAAGAATAAGATTAGCAAATTGACTTAAATAGCATACATGGGACCATGTACAGCCGGATTATCAGTTATATAATCTCTTTAAGTGTACATACAACATTTCCTATGATTGACCATGCATTGGGTTTAAAGTTAAATAAAAAATGTCAAAGAAATAAGATCACACACAGTTTATTTATGTATTTATTTATTTATTTATTTTGAGATGGAGTCTTGCTCTGTTGCCCAGGCTGGAGTGCAGTGGCATGATCTCGGCTCATTGCAAGCTCCGTCTCCTGGGTTCACACCATTCTCTTGCCTCAGCCTCCTGAGTAGCTGGGATTACAGGCCTCTTCCATCACGCCCAGTTAATTTTTTTGTATTTTTAATAGAGACAGTTTCACCATGTTAGCCAGGATGGTCTTGATCTCCTGACCTTGTGATCTGCCCACCTTGGCCTCCCAAAGTGCTGGGATTACAGGTGTGAGCCACCGCTCCCAGCCCACACAGTTTATTTTAAAGTCACAAGGTTTTGAATCAAGGTCTAAATCAATAACAAATCTGAAGAATTTTGTGTATGGATTATACAAGCCAGAATTATTCCATTTAACTGCCAAATCAAATAAGAAACAATAGTAAAAACTATGTACAAGAATGTTTAAGCATCAGGCTGGCTTTCACAATAGTAAAATTACTACATTTACAATAGTAAAAACTGTGTACAGGAATGTTTAAGCATCAGGTGACTCAAGCCTCACTGATACAGGTAACATCATCTATAGCTTATGGCCCTGTACAACAGGGTTGTCAGCATTTCTACCTTACACTGTCATTTTCCAATGGATTCAGAGAAGATAATGAAACTCCTGGAGCATAGTTAAAACCATTCAGTGTTTGTCCCTCTCATGCATGATAGAATCTAATACACGTAACATTATCTAGAGTCCCTGAATAGTCTGTTTCCTTTCCTTTCCTTTCCTTCCTTCCTTCCTTCCTTCCTTCCTTCCTTCCTTCCTTCCTTCCTTCCTTCCTTCCTTCCTATCTTCCAACAGTCTCGCTCTGTCGCTAGGCTGGAGTGCAGCGGCATGACGATTCACTGCAACCACTGCCTCCCAGGTTCAAGTGATTCCCCTGCCTCAGCCTCCCAAGTAGCTGGGACTACAGGCAAGTGCCACCCTGCCTGGTTAGCTTTTTTTAATTTTAGTAGAGACGGGGTTTCACCATGATGGCCAAGATGGTCTTGATCTCCTGACCTTGTGATCCACCTTCCTCGGCCTCCCAAATAGTTGGGATTGCAGGCATGAGCCACCATAACCGGCCTCCCTCTTCTTTCTATGAACTCATCTACTCCCTCCTTTCCCCTCAAATTGTTTATAAGTGACACATCTTGTCTCCTTTCTCATTCTCAAATATTATAAATACACTTATTCCTTAGGTCTTTTACTCCTTCTATTTCCTGTGCTTGAAATTGTGTTCCCTCAAATGTTTGTTTGACTTACTTTCCTTATTCCTTTAGGTCTCTGCTCACATATCACAATATTAGTAGGAATTCCCTAATGACCCCCTATCAAATAGCACCTTTCCACGGGCACTTGCTTCATTTTCTATCATGATATATAGCTCTCTTTGTTTACTAGTTTATTTTCTCTCTGGTTATTTATGAAATGTAAATTCTATAAGAGTAGGAAATTTGTGTTTCTTAACTACTGCCTCACCACTATCCAGAAAAATGTCTGTCATTTAATAAGCCTAAATACATATTATTGAATAAACAAATGAATTAATTGTTCTCTCTCTTCCTCACTATTCAACCTGCTTAATTTTCAGTGAGAGCATAATAAAATTAGTTTAAAAAGAAGACAAACTGAAGCAAGAGAAATAATACTTAAGATGCCTTCTAATGTTCCCATTGTGGGTTCTAAAATAGAAGTAGAGTCTGATAATACATTTTAAAAAACCTTGTAGTAATTACTTACTAGAGACCTGTTTGTTGGAATTTGAAAAATGATTTCATTTCTCAACATTTTGATATTGATTTGAAGGAGATATATTATCATTAAAAGATATGTTCAAGTCAGATCTTATAAATTATGATTGTCTGTCTTTAAAACAGAATTTTTAGCTGTGCGTAGGCTTTTCAACAAAAGGTTATTTATTGCCTCTTTTGGCTGTGTGTGACCAGGGATTATATTCTCGCAAAAAGAATAAGAGTTTAGAAAATGCATAGTTTTCTGGAGCATGCCCTCATGATCATGATCATTATTCAACAACGATAAAAAAAAAAAAATCATTCCTTTCTACTTTCTCGTTTTCCCTTTCTAAATGCACTTATGATTACAAGATCACCGGCCACTTCAGACCGCCAGTTATAACTCACCTAGAATCTAGGTTCTTAATTTTATACAGCATTTCAGTCCTGCATGAAATTCTACCTGGAATCGTATGTTAGAGGAATAATTCCCATCTTTCAAAGCCACTATATTCTTAAGCCACTTTGTTACAAAGTGGCTTTGAAAACCACTATATTCAGACTAACCTATATTCAAACTAATAAAACTGCCAATCATTTTATGGCTTGCAAAGATATTGGTTGAGAATAAAAAGACTTGTGTTTTTCAAGTTCTACATGTCTAAAATAATGACTGTTGTTTTAACTTCCATCTATGGTCAGCCTATATAAAGATAGAGAATAAAACATACATATCAGGTAAATGTAACACATATATCAAGGAACAGTTGAGCAAGACAATGATCAAAGTAGTTTAAATCACAGGCCCTATAGTAAGACTATGGTTTCAAGTACAAGTTGCAACTAAGGCCTTGAAAAACCTAACCTTTCTGAGACTTAATATTCTCATCAGAAAAAATAGAAATATTAAGTGTACCTACATAAATGCCATTGAGGAGGGTTTGTGAAACATTAAGTGTACCATGCAAAGCATACTGTGGGATATATGTAATTCTAATATGTGGCTACTGGGTTAATTATTATTACTGGTAGAAGTTGTTTATTTAACGTCACAGCGCACATCAATTCACCATGAACAGACATTGAAAGGTTTTTCAAAGGCGCTGGTCATTCTTCCCAAAGACTTGGATTATGGAGAAAGTACTAGCGTTGTTTTTGTTATAAATAAATATATGTATCTTATCATTATATTGTGTGCAAATATTATTGCATTGTAAAGCCACATTGCTATTATTATTCAATAAATGTTGATTTTCAACATCTTAGAAGAGAATTTCTCAAAAAATATTGTTACTAAAAACTTTTATTCCCAAATATTTTAGGGCAGAAATGTGTGAAAACATAGATATATACTGTAGTTGAAACACTAAAATAACCAATTGCAAAGGAATCGAGAAGCAGCTATTGTGTCAACATACTTAAGATGAGTGAGAGGGTTCATTCACCACAAGCAACTATACTTTAGAAAAACCGAAAATGTATAGCAGAAAAATAAATTCTGTAGCATGTGTAACTTACAATATGCCTTTTTAATTTGAACTTGTCAAATATAAACAAAATATTGTAACATGGTGTGAGGCCAATACATCAAATAAAGTTTTAGTAATAAATCATGTGCTCAGAAACAAATTTATTTGAAAGTGAAAGTGATACCAGCAAGATGATGTAATAGAAAATCCCCTGGCAATACTGTCCTGTCAAAAATGCAAGTAGAAGCTATTCAAAGGCAGGAAAATCATCCTGAGTACACCAGAACTCCTGGGAGAAGCAGAGAAACTTTCTGGGCCCACAGAATCAAAGGAAGCTACAACTGGTAAGATAAATAATGATTTTAGACTGTACCACTCCTTCCCCTATGTCAGCATAATGCCACTCACAGAAATTTTTCCTAGACCCATGGTTTCCAAGGTGAGAGAAGAAAATCGGAGGTGGATGTTCAATCTCCTCACCAGTGTGGAAATCTTGACAGGAAGCACAGTTTTTCCCAGTCACACAAAAACTATCGGAGTCCCAAGAGGGCTGAATGATCCTAGATAAATTAGGGACAACCGCTGGGGTGCACAGCTCTTGGCAACTGTTCAGCACTTTGATTAGTGGGGAATGCCAATTTGAAGAGACTGGTTGGTGTCACAGCACCGCACAGGCCAAGTCCAAAGGAAGACTTGAATTTCTAGCCTGATTTTCTGTAAAGCCTAGGTGCTCCTGTGTAACCTTTACCTGGCCTGGAAACAAGTAAAAGGTCAAGACTAAGACCCAGTGCCTGCTAAGTCTTACCAAGACTAGGAAACAATGGCAGGGCAGCAATATAGTTCCAGGGAAGCATTTAAACTTTAGTGTTCACTATAAGTCTTCCTCAGACTGGGAAACATTGATAAGGCAATGAGTTAGTTCCAATGCCACACTTCAGTTCTAATTCTCGGTATAAACCCTGCCCAGAATGGGAAGCAACAACACCTAACTTTTAAGTTCCAGTACTAAGAAGTAAAGGTCTAACATGACAGAAGAGTACCTGTAAATCTGAAGGAAGTGTTTATCTCTTGAAATGTACAGGCATCAACATAAAGATGCAAGAATTATGAAAACTCAGTCCACTAAAGAATCCAACAAAGTTCAAACAATGGACCCAGAAGAACTGAAGATTTATGAAGTGTCTAATAGATAATTCAGAATAATCTTAAAGAAGTTTCAGAAAATCAGAGAAAAATCACACAAAACATGTGGTTAGAAAACTAAAGGAAATGTAGAAAACAATTCAGAAACGATGTGAGAAATCTGACAATAGGAAGAATTGTTTAAACACAAGTAGAGATCTTAGAAAGGAAGTATATAATAACTGCAAAACTCAGTAGAAATCTTCAACGATAGATTTGGTCATACAGAGGAAAGAATTAGTGAGCTCAACATATGAAATTAGCCAATCATAGTGGCGAAAAGAAAAAAAATAAATAATTCAAAAGAGTGAAGATTCACCAGAAGTAAGGAACACCATCAAGTCTACTAACCTCCATATAATTAGAATTTCCAAAGGAAATAAAAGAAAAGAGCATAAATGGCATATTCAAGAGAATAATACTAAAAAAATTCCAAATCTGGACACAACAGCATCCAGATACAGAAAGGTCATGGGTCACCATTGAAATTCAACTGGAGGATGATATCCCCAACACATAATAATCAAACTAACGAAAACCAAAGTAAAAGAGAGAATACTCAAAGAAGCAAGAGAAAAGAAAGTATGACATTCAATGGCACCTTAATATGGCTCTTAGTAGATTTCTCAGCAAACATCTTGCAGTTTAAGAGTGACTAGAATGCTATATTCAAAATGCTGAAGGAAAAAAACTAACAGTCAAGAATACTATCCCCAGCAAAGTTATCCTTCAAACAAGACACAGAGAAAAATACTTTCACATACAAACAAAACCTGAAAGAAATTATATATATATATATATATAAACTACCTTATATGACATTCTAAGGGGAGTTAATCAATCTGAAAAAAAGGGATGCTTCAGAGAAATGCAAATCAAAACCACAATGAGATACCATCTCACACCAGTTAGAATGGCAGTCATTAAAAAGTCAGGAAACAACAGGTACTAGAGAGCATGTGGAGAAATAGGAAACACTTTTACACTGTTGGTGGAACTGTAAACTAATTCAACCATTGTGGAAAACAGTATGGCGATTCTTCAAGGATCTAGAACTAGAAATACCATATGACCCAGCCATCCCATTACTGGGTATATACCCAAAGGATTATAAATCATGCTGCT
>NW_016825566.1:130264-148137 GCF_001698545.2 Rhinopithecus bieti | reverse complement strand
AAAAAAAAAAAAAAAAAAACCTCACTGATAGAAGCTGGAAAGAAGACAATTTCAAAATACACTAACAGCATAATTTTGGAAAACAAACAACTTATATCTTAAGTACGAAGACGAAAGGAGAAGCTATTAAAAACAAACAAAAAAAGCTACAGAAATTGGTTAAGAGATTGATAACAAAAAAAAATCATTTACATCGAAATTTGAAAGGTCACGATATGGTGAGAGGCAATAGTATTAAAATGTAGAGATTGTTTTTGGTACTTTTCTTTGAAATATCAAGTTGTTATGAGCTTAAAATAACCTACAATAACTAAAGATTTTTTGATCCTAATGGTAACCATAAAGTAAAAACCTATATTACATACACTGAAAATACATAAGATGTAATGAAAAAAATGCTAGGTAAAAATAAATCACAATAGATGACAATAAGAGAGAAAAAATAAAGGATCTATAAAGCAAACAAGAAAAGTGACAAATGAGGGAGTAATAAACACATACCTGTCAAACATCATCTTGAATGTAAATTGGTTCAATTCTATGATTAAAAGATATAGAGTGGCTGAGTGAATAAAAAGGTAAGATTCAAATATATGCTAGAAATAAACTTACATTACCTATAAAGACATGCACAGACTGAAAGTAGAGGACGAAAAGGATATTCCATGTTAATGGAAACTAAAAAGGTGCAGGAGTAGCTGTCTATAAATCAGATAAAAAATAATTTAAGCCAAGAACAGTAAAAAAGGAAGACAAAGAAGGTAATTATATAAAATGGTCAATTAAACAAGAGGATACGATTGTAAATATATATGCACCAGACAGAAGTGCACTCACATATATAAAGCGTATTAATAGTTTTGAAAAGAGAGGCTTCATGCACTAATAGTAGGGGACTTTAAACACCCCATGTTGAGCAGTGTGCCCACCATCCAGAAAAAATATATAAACAAAGAAATATAGATGGTAAACAACACCCTAGAACAAATGGACCTAATAGATATTTATAGAATATTTAATTTCATTCTACAGCTGCAGAATGAACATTTTTTTCCCAACAGCACATTCTCAAAAGTAGGCCATGCTAGAATACAAACAAGTAGAGTACACAGTACAGTTTTATGTAAATACATTCTATGATGTTTGCACAATAATGAAATTGTCTGAGACATTCCTCTGCATATATTCTCATTGTTAAGAAATGCATGGGATGTATAAATTTATATTTAATTCGCTGAAAAACAGTTGATTTTAATTAATTGAATTTCTCTTGATTTATTTTTTTGTTAACAGAGCAATATAGATAAATATAAATATTTGTTGCATGTATTTTAAATCTTAAAAAGTAGTTGCTATTCATTATTCAGTTCATTTAAAGTAGTATTCTCCTAATGGCTCAAAAAATTTTTTTTGCAACCAAGTGTGGTGGCTCTCACCTGTAATACCAGCACTTTGGAAGACTGAACCAGGTGGATTGCTTGAGCCCAAGATTTAGAGACCAGCCTGCGTAACATAGTGACCCTGTCTCTTCAAAAAATACAAACATTAGCTTGGCATGGTGGTGCACACCATTATTTCAGAATAATCAGAAATACTACAAAATAGATGTAAGTTAATTTCCACATTTTGAATAAAACAAAAAGACTTATGATTTATATTTTATTCAATATTATATTGTTGTGTGAATAATTCAGTGTTACTTTAAAACTAGTTGCAAATGATATTAGAGAATAAGAAGAGTAACACAAAAATTCTTGTTTATCAAATACAAGGGTGATCTTTAGTTGGAGAATCACTACTAAATAAGCTTCTGATAAACTAAAGATGTTATTGAAAAAATTAAAATATTTAACTCTTAATATTAGTTATATTTAATATACTAAAATTTTAACATTTAAATTATAAATCACAAACAATTTAAAATACAACAGTAGTTTTAATTTAAATAGTATACAATTTTTATAAGAGATTTATTGTTATAAAGAATAATGATTCACTGACCGAGGGTGATGCTTATCAATTAAAAAATTGATGGCGAAAAACATAAATTATTAATCGAAATATATATTTTAAAATGTTTAAATATTTGGAACTATACTTTATACAGACAATAGAGAAAATACTGACAATTCAATTTACAAGGCTTTTATTAACAAGATATTAAAAGGACATTCAGTAAGAGTGTAAAGAGGGCATGTAATACGTCCTTCCTCCCCACTTCCATGTCAGTTGTTTACTTGCATGTTGTATACGTCTGCGTAATGTGGCCTTCAGAATAAATAGTATATTTTGCTATTCTAAAATATGATTTGACTGCTCCAGAGGCGTAGCTAGGCACATACATACTGACTAAGTGGTCACCACTGAGATTTACATTTTGTGTGACACGTACATCCTCTGTAATTTCTCAGAGTTTTTTCCTGTCTCTTCCTTTCTTTCTTCTGCTGCAGTTGTAATGTAATAGGCTAAAATAGTTAGCGCTATATTGAATCTGGAGTGATTTTGAGAATAGAATTTATGCATACCTTGAACGGATACAACAAACGTACTGTGGGATTCGTACTTTGGCCCTGGGACTGAGCCGCTCCTGCCAGGTTACGTGTTGAGAATGAGGGGACGAAAGGCGAATTCTTCTAATTTAGTTGTAATGCATTAGCCTGGATGGTATAATGACCTTTTCGATTCTTACTCAATAAATGTATATTCGTAATACTCACGACTGTAATCTCCAGGCATTGTTGGAGGCCTAGGGCGGGGCAGATCAAACGTGAACGTTCAGTAGGTTCAACAGACCGCAGGGCGCGTGACCAACATGGAGGAGGACTGTCAGTTCCTGCTGACTAAAGAATACAAGAGAAAATTACAGGCATGGTGGTGCATGCTGTAATCTCAGTACTCAGGAAGTTAAGGCAGGGTGGAGGTTGCAAGTGAGCAAAGAATTGCTGCCATTGCACTCCAGTATGGGCAAAAGAGTGAAATCAGTCTCAAAAAAAATAAATAAGATAAAGTAAGAATAAAATAAAATTATATATACCTAATATATAGTATATATATATATGTATACGTATATATAAAATAGTTAATTAAACAAACTCAATAAATGTAAAATTATGTGAATCTAAAAATTATGAAAGTATTGCAATGGAAGATATGAATAAAGTCGATAAATTATATAGAGATCAAAATAACCACAGTTGGTTCTAGAAAGTGACTACTCATAGAAATGTTTCTGGCAAATGCCTTGAGGAAAAACAGAGAAGATATAAGTCAACAGTACCAAAAATAAAATTGAAAATATTGGAAAATATTAGGCAAACTTTGCAAAATACAAATAAACTGAGTAATTTTCTAGAAAAATATAAATCAGTACTAGGTAATGTGAATGTCGAGGCTTTCAAGTTCTAGAGACACCACCCTAGTGGGGAAAAGGGAGGTGTCTCATTACTGTTGGTGAAAGTGAAAGTCTAAAATCTCCACTCAGTCTTTGCTGATGTTATAAACAGTGTTGTTTTCCCCCTCGTCCAACCATGTTTTGCTGAAGTAGGACTTTTATTGTTTTTTTTTGTTGTTTTTTTTTTTTTTTTTTGTACTGTCTGGCTAGGCTGCTACTTGTATGGTTCTTTGGCAAAAGGGAACAGGCTTTCTTGTGACTTTTTTTTGGCTCTCATTTTACACTTTTGTTTTAGGGCTCCTTTAGCAATCAGCTTTAGATATACAGGATGTAAAAATAAAACCCAGAAAACTCATCTCACCACTTTAGATAGCATAAGTCCCAGGGTTCCTAGTCAATCTTCTTTTCTCTGCTTTTAACCATCTTCTTTTGTTTATTTTATATATAAAGATTAGGGTGTTTTGCTGTACTTAGTGGGAGGTATGGGAAGAAATACTTCTGCTCCATCTTGTCCAAAACTGGAAGAGGCATTAGATGCTTGTCTGGTCTGTTGTGATGTTGTCCTAGTTAACTCCTTTTGAGCTGATTATAGAAATAACTCATACTAGGGGGGTTGGATTGGGTGGCAGCCCAAACAAATGAGAAATAAGATTATCAATATCATTGTTTAACATCTGTATTAATCACCAACTTAGTCTACTTTTCTTCATATGTTTCTTATCCAACACAAACAGTCCAATTAGTTTTTAAAGACTTTATTGCTTATGGTATTCCCAGGTGTGTTTATCAAAACACTCCCACCTCGGATGCTTAATGGTGGTTTTCCTTTGAACATTCTTTTAAAATGTTCAATGAGGAGATGCAGACTTGGCGATGGGCACATTTACCAATCCAGCTTTGGCTTGCATATTAAATGCACATGTTCCTTTCTAAGGCTGATCATAAAAAGTGAAGGGAAAGCTGTTATCACATCTTCTTTGGAGTACACTCTTGAATGTTGTCTGGTGGTGGTAAAATATCCGTTCTCACTTTTCAATTGATTCATCCTTTCTTTAATTGTGGTGATGAATTAGAATACAATCTGTTTCTACAAAAAAAGTTTAGGTAAAGCCTTCAAAAGTTGTTTAGCACTACATTGTTCTAAACCTTTCTAGTGTTCCATGTAACTTGGAGTCTTATAAATCATCCTGAGAAAACTCACATTCTGTCTCTATCCTCCCTTTTCTTTGAGACAAGGTTTCTCTCTGTAACCCAGATTGCAGTTTGCTCATACCAAAAGTTTCCCAAAGATGCCAATTCTCAGTTTTCCTCCATGAAATTATGCCATATTGAAAAATGAACACAAGAATTAGGGTCATAGTTTGTACACAGGAAGCAGTAATCTGAACCGGGGGTACTTAAATTTAGAATGATGTAGATTTGTGAGAGGTGTCTGCAAATTGTCCTTTGGATGTGTTGCTTGTGCACTTTATGACTCAGGTCCCTAACCTAATGTATGGCCACTTCCATTGCAGATCTAATAAACCTTCAGTTTCAGACAGGTGAAATTTTATATTAAAGACTACTTCCAGAACAGACAGAAGCAAACAAAAAGGAAATTCCTCACAAGATTTTGAGAGTTAAATCAAAGAAAATTTGTCTGTAAAAAACAATGTTCTGTTGAAACTAATCAGTCTTCACATCCAGCTTGAGATGTGGCCTTGTAGGTTTTATGTTCACTTTCCCCCTCCTTATGGTGTTCCTCTTAATGACTTAGCAAAACATGGCAAGGACAGATAGGAGTGTTGTTACTAATAGGGCTGATTTTGCCCAAGATAAGAGTTTTTATATATGATTAGATAATCAAAGGATTCCCAAAAGTGTTGCTTATTCTTAGGAAGATATGTGGGAGCTTGACAAAAAGTATTTAGAGTTCAGACACAATACAATACCATCTCATTATCACTATCGGCGGAACTCTGAGTGAAAGATTAAAACAAGCCTTCAATGGAGTGCACAGTACCAAGCTGGGAATTTTAGGCTGTAGCGGGGAAAGCGTGTTGACCAGATCTCTGTGTGGCTTCTAAGATGGTCCTCACCTAGACTTCCAGAAAGCTACACAAACAGCCCTTACTCAAGCAAAACCAAGTTTATTAAACTTACTTTAATAAGAGAGAACACTGGGATCTGTTACAAGATGACCAAATAGGAAAAGCTCCGGTCTGCAGCTCCCAGCATGATCGACACAGAAGGTGGGTGCTTTCGGCATTTCCAACTGAGGTACATGGTTCATCTCACTGGGACTGGTTGGACAGTGGGTGCAACTCATGGAGGGTGAGCTGAAGCAGTGTGGGGTGTCGCCTCACCCAGGAAGCACAAGGGGTTGGGAGATTTCCCTTTCTTAGCCAAGGGAAGCCGTGAGTGACTGTACCTGGAAAAACAGGGCACTTCTGCCCAAATACTGTACTTTTCCTATGGTCTTAGCAACTGGCAGACCAGGAGTTTCTCTCTAGTGCCTGGCTCTGTGGCTCTCATGACCGTGGAGCCTTGCTCACTGCTAGCGCAGCAGTCTGAGATTGACCTGTGAGGCTGAAGCCTGGTGGGGGGAGGGGTGTCTGCCATTGATGAGGTTTGAGTGGGTAAAAAAAGCAGCCAGGAATCTCAAACTGGGCAGTGCCCACCACAGCTCAGCAAGGCCTACTGACTCTATAGACTCCACCTCTGTGGGTAGGGCACAGCTGAACAAAAGCCAGCAGAATCTTCTGCAGACTGAAACATCCCTGTCTGACAGCTCTGAAGAGAGCAGTGGTTCTCCCAGCATGGCGATTGAGCTCTGAGAATGGACAGACTGCCCCCTCAAGTGGGTCATGACCCTTGGTAGCCTAACTGTGCAGCACCTCCCAGTAGGGATGGACAGACACCTCATACAGGCAGGTGTCCCTCTGGGATAAAGTTTCCAGAGGAAGGATCAGGCAACAATATTTGCTGCTCTGCAACCTCTGCTGCTGATACCCAGGCAAACAGGGTCTGGAGTGGACCTCCAGCAAACTCCAATGACCTGCAGCTGAGGGACCTGACTGTTAGAAGGAAAACTAACAAACAGTAAGCAATAGCATCAACATCAACAAAATGGACATCCACACCAAAATTCCATCTCTATGTCACCAACATCAAAGACCAAAGGCAGATAAAACCACAAAGATGGAGAGAAACCAGACCACAAACGCTGAAAATTCTAAAATCCAGAGCACCTCTTCTCCAAAGAATTGCAGCTCCTTGCCAGCAATGGAACAAAGTCAGACAGAGAATCACTTTGATGAGTTGACAGAAGTAGGCTTCATAAGGTCAGTAATAACAGACTTCTCCAAGCTAAAGGAACATGTTCTAACCCATGGCAAGGAAGCTAAAACACCTTGAAAAATGGTTAGACAAATGGCTAACTAGAATAAACAGTGTAGAGAAGACTGTAAATGACCTCGTGGAGCTGAAAACCATGGCATGAGAACTACATGATGCATGCACAAACTTCAATAGCCAATTCAAGTGGAAGAAAGGGTATCAATGATTGAAGATCAAATTAGTGAAATAAAATGAGAAGACAAGTTTAGAGAAAAAAAGAGTAAAAAGAAACAAACAAAGCCTCAAAGAAATATGGGACTATTTGATAAGACCAAATCAATATTTGATTGGTGTACCTGAAAGTGATGAGGAGAATGGAACCGAGTTGGAAAACACTCTTCAGGGTATTATCCAGGAGAACTCCCCCAACTTAGCAAGGCAGGCCAACAGTAAATTCAGGAAATACAGAGAACACCACAAAGATACTCCTTGAGAAGAGGAACCACAAGACACAATTGTTAGATTCACCAAGGTTGAAATGAAGGAAAAAACATTAAGGACAGCCAAACAGAAATGTCGGGTTAGTCACAGAGGGAAGCCCATCAGACTATCAGCAGAAGTCTCAGCAGAAACTCTACAAGCCAGAAGAGAGTGGGGTACAATATTCAACATTCTTAAAGAAAAGCATTTTCAACCCAGAATTTCATATCCAGCCAAACTGAGCTTCATAAGTGAAGGAGAAATAAAATCCTTTACAGACAAGGAAATACTGAGAGATTTTATCACCACCAGGCCTGCCCTATAAGAGCTCCTGAAGGAAGCACTAAACATGGAAAGGAACAACTGGTACCAGTCACTGCAAAACATGCCAAATTGTGAAGACCATTGATGCTAGGAAGAAATTGCATCAATTAACGGGCAAAATAACCAGGTAACATCATAACGACAGGATCAAATTCGCACATAACAACATTAAACTTAAATGTAAATGGGGTAAATGCCCCAAATGAAAGACACAGACTGGCAAATTGCATAAAGATTCAAGACCCATCANAGCCAAACAGAAATGTCGGGTTAGTCACAGAGGGAAGCCCATCAGACTATCAGCAGAAGTCTCAGCAGAAACTCTACAAGCCAGAAGAGAGTGGGGTACAATATTCAACATTCTTAAAGAAAAGCATTTTCAACCCAGAATTTCATATCCAGCCAAACTGAGCTTCATAAGTGAAGGAGAAATAAAATCCTTTACAGACAAGGAAATACTGAGAGATTTTATCACCACCAGGCCTGCCCTATAAGAGCTCCTGAAGGAAGCACTAAACATGGAAAGGAACAACTGGTACCAGTCACTGCAAAAACATGCCAAATTGTGAAGACCATTGATGCTAGGAAGAAATTGCATCAATTAACGGGCAAAATAACCAGGTAACATCATAACGACAGGATCAAATTCGCACATAACAACATTAAACTTAAATGTAAATGGGGTAAATGCCCCAAATGAAAGACACAGACTGGCAAATTGCATAAAGATTCAAGACCCATCAGTCTGCTGTATTCAGGAGACCCATCTCATGTGCAGAGACACACATAGGCTCAAAATAAAGGGATGAAGGAAGATCTACCAAGAAAATGGAAAGCAAAAAGGCAGGGGTTGCAATACTAGTCTCATATAAAAGAGACTTTAAACCAACAAAGATCAAAAGAGACAAAGAAGGTCATTACATAATGGTAAAGGGCCAATTCAACAAGAGCTAGCTATCCTAAATATATATGCACCCAATAGGGGAGCACCCAGATACATAAAGTAAGTCCTTAGAGACCTACAAAGAGACTTAGACTCCCACACAATAATAATGGGAGACTTTACACCCCACTGTGAATGTTAACAGATCAACGAGACAGAAGGTTAACAAAGATATCCAGGACTTGAACTCAGCTCTGCACCAAGCGGACCTAATAGACATCTACAGAACTCTTCACCCCAAATCAGCAGAATGGACATTCTTTTCAGCACCACATCGCACTTGTTCTAAAATTGACCACATAATTGGAAGTAAAGCACTCCTCAGCAAATGTAAAAGAACAGAAATTATAACAAACTGTCTCTCAGACCACAGTGCAATCAAATTAGAACTCAGGATTAAGAAACTCATTCAAAATCATCCAACTACATGGAAACTGAACAACTTGCTCGTGAATGACTACTGGATAAGTAGTGAAATGAAGGCAGAAATAAAGATGTTCTTTGAAACCAATGAGAATGAAGATCTAACATACCAGAATCTCTGGGACACATTTAAAGCAGTGTGTAGAGGGAAAGTTACAGCACTAAATGTCCATAAGAGAAAGCAGGAAAATTCTAAAATTGACACCCTAATGTCACAATGAAAAGAACTAGAGAAGCAAAAGCAAACATTCAAAAGCTAGAAGAAGGCAAGAAATAACTAAGATCAGAGCAGAACTGAAGGTGATAGAGAAACCAAAAACCCTTCAAAAGATCAATGAATCCAGGAGCTGGATTTTGGAAAACATCAAATTTATAGGCCACTAGCAAGACTAACAAAGAATAAAACAGAGAGGATGAAATAGATGCAATAAAAAGTGATAAAGGGGTATCACCACCGACCCCACAGAAATACAAACTGCCATCAGGGAATACTATAAACACATCTATGCAGGTAAACTAGAAAATCTAGAATAAAAATGAATAAATTCCTGGACACATACCCCCTCCCAAGACTAAACCAGGAAGAAGTTGAATCTCTGAATAGACCAATAATGGCTCTGAAAGTGAGGCAATAATTAATAGCCTACCTACCAAAAAAAGTCCAGGACCAGATGGATTCACAGCCGAATTCAACCAGAGGTACAAAGAGGAAATTGTACCATTCCTTCTAAAACTATTCCAGTCAATAGAAAAAGAAAGAACTCTCCTTAATTAATTTTATGAGGCCAGCATCATCCTGATACCAAAACCTAGCAGAGACACAACAAAAAGTAGAATTTTAGACCAGTATCCCTGATGAACATTTATGTGAAAATCCTCAATATAATATTGGCAAACCGACTTCAGCAGCACATCAAAAAGCTTATCAATCAGGATCAAGTCGGCTTCATCCCTGGGATGCAAGGCTGGTTCAACATACACAAATCAATAAATGTAATCCAGCACATAAACAGAACCAATGACAAAAACCACATGATTATCTCAATAGAGGCAGAAATGACCCTTGACAAAATTCAATAGCCCTTCATGTTAAAAACTCTCAATAAACTAGTATTGATGGAATGTATCTCAAAATAATAAGAGCTATTTGTGACAAACCCACAGTCAATATCATACTGAATGGGCAAAAACTGGAAGCATTCCCTTTGAAAACCAGCACAAGATAAAGGTGCCTGAAAACCGGCACAAGACAAGTATGCCTCTCTCACCTATTCAACATAGGGCTGGAAGTTCCAGCCAGGACAATCAGGCAAGAGAAAGAAATAAAGTGTATTCCATTAGGAAACAAGGAAGTCAAAGTATCCCTCTTTGCAGATGACATGACTGTATAATTAGAAAATCCCATCATCTCAGCCCCAAATCCCCTTAAGCTGATAAGCAACTTCAGAAAAGTCTCAGGATACAAAATTAATGTGCAAAAATCACAAACATTCTTATATACCAATAATGGACAGACAGTCAAATCATCAGTGAACACCCATTCACAATTGCTTCAAACTATAAAATACCTAGGAATCCAACTTACAAGGGATGTTAAGGACCTCTTCAAGGAGAACTACAAACTACTGCTCAATGAAATAAGAGGACACAAACAAATGGAAGAACATTCCATGCTCTTGGATGGGAAGAATCAATATTGTGAAAATGGCCACACTGCCCAAGTTAATTTGTAGATTCAATGCCATCCCCATCAAGCTACCAATTACTTTCTTCACAGAATTGAAAAAAAAAAAAAAAAAAAAAAAAAAAACTACTTTAAAGTTCATATGGAACCAAAAAAGAGACCGCGTTGCCAAGACATGGCATATGTATACCTATGTAAAAAACCTGCACATTGTGCACATGTATCCTAGCACTTAAGGTGGAATACAAAATTAAAAAAATAAGAGACAACACCATCTTGCCATAGTCTTAAATATTCTTATAAGAAGCTGGTTGGCCAGGGGAATATATTTATAATGTTTGAGTCTGTGCTCAGTTGGTTTAAGAGATTTCAAGACAAGAAAGATTAGAGTTAGGCAAAGTCAATGACATAATAATTTAGGTCTGATGGACACTATGAGGTGATCTTGAAGTGAATATTGTTTGGTAAGTCAGTTGTTTGCTGAGCTTAGTCTTTAAGTAAAAAGATTTTCTGGGTACAAAAGTTGTTTGCTGACAATAAAGCTATTTACTGGTTTATAGCCTTAAATTTTTGGTCTATAAATCCCTGAAACTGTTATTTCATGTTGACATACATGGTCATGTTTATTAATTCTGATAGTCAAGTTATGTGGATGTTGGTGATTTACTGTAATTCTCAACCCTAAGGACAAATTCATAAAAGTAGTTACTTGGGAAGCTGAGGCAGAAGCCCAGAAGTTTAAGGTTTAAGGCTGTAGTGAGCTACAATCATGCCAATAAATAGCCACTGCATTCCAGTCGTGGAAACATAGTGAGATTTTGTTTTGTTTTGTTTTTTAAAGGTGGTAGGAATATTGATATTTGATTATATTAAATATTTTATGAAATAAAACACACAAATAATTTGAAAGATTATTCTAGACTATAAGAAGATATCTATATCACGTAAAATAAGTGATTACTATCAAGTACATGTTAATAAGTTCTATGAATCAGTAAGAAAAATATAAATATATTTTGCAGATAAAGGAGTCTGAATAGTCACCAACTGATGGGAATTTATTCAATTTATCTGGTAATCTGAGAAACACAAACTAAAGCAATATCAATCGATAAGCATAAAATTGGTGTAAAGTTAATATTATAAAATTTACATGAAATGAAATATTAACTGCTGATAAGAACATGAAAAAGCATTAACTCTGATACTTAATAGTGTGACTGTAAGTTGGCATTATCATGCTGAGAATGTGTTTCCTATCTTGTAGAATTTAATATAAAGAGTTTTATTACAAAACAATGCTGATGTCATGTCGATACAATGATATCTCTTGAGTATGAGTTTAAGAAAACATATTTATGAAAAGTGAGTGAAGAATTATTTCCAGTGGTAAAAATATAAATATACTGAGTAAATATCAGTAAAGGAAAAGAATATGGTATATTCTGAAATGTAAATTTTATACAGCATTTAAATTTTATGAACATGACCTATTCATGCTCACATGGGTGACATGTTTGAAAAAAGTTCAGAAGTATACTTTGAGTATACTTCTAAGTATTGTGCAGTTTATGTAAGCATTAAAATCTCAAATTAAGATATTTGGTGGATACATACTACAAATCGTAGTGAAACATAAAAGCATTGACAAAACATAAACCCAAATCCTTCAGGATCAGGATTTCGTTAGTACAGAGAGGAGAATACATTTCAATGGAAAATCTAACTCATTTTTAATAGATCTGTAAATATGACAATCTTAGCACTTGTTAAATTTGAAAGTTAAAAACAAGACTGCTATTACATTTCTGTCTTCACTTTTCTGTTTATTTTAAATATTTCATGATTTAAATTTTTTCTTGAAAATATTGATTTAAGATACAACAAAAAAGAACAAAATAATATTTCAGAAATAAATTTGTATATGTGCAAAGATTTGTGACCAAAGATGGTTCTTACTGTTTTGTGAAAGAACTATTCAAGAAACCTCAAACACTAAGCAATGAGGAAAAACAGGAAACAAACTATATTGCTTTTAAATAATAGGCAGGTATTAGGAAAAATGTGTTAGCTCTTGGACAAACTAAGGAAGATTAAACAAGCCCACATTATGCAATGTGTTATTCCAGGGGTCCCCAACTCCCAGGATGTGGAGGCATGTGGCTGGCCTGTTAGGAACCACACTGCACAGTCATGGATGTGAGCCAGGGTGAGAGGAGCAAGGGGGTGAGCAAGCATTACACCTGAGCTTTACCTCCTGTCAGATCAGCAACAGGATCAGATTCTCATAAGAGATCAAACCCTATCGTGAACTATGCATGCCAGGGATCTAAGTTGTGCACTCCTTACAAGAATCTAATGTTTGATGATCTGAGGTGGAACAGTTTCATCTCAAAACCATCTACGACCCCCATCCTGTGAAAAAATTGTCTTCCAGGAAACTGGTCTCTGGTGCCAAAAATGTTGGGGACTGCTGCATTATTCCATTTACTTTAATATATATAGTACACATTTTCTCATTAAATGCTGAAATATCTTGTATATGAAGCCTTAATATGAGGATGTGTGTATATCTTCTTAAACATTTGAAAGGAATATTACAAGTCGTTAATAGTACTTATTTCTATTGGATTGGATATGAAGAGAATTAGTTACTTATTTTTCTTATAATAATAACTTTAAATGTTTTTTTTTTTAAATACTCAAAAGCACACCACAAAATAAATGAGTAAAAGAAAGGTGGAGTATACATTTACAAGCAAAACTTGAGTAGAGGATTTTGTCTTTTTTTCCCTAATTCTCATTTACAAGGACATTTTCAAAGATGAGAAGGTTTGCCTTTATTCAGCCCATTAATTAATAATCCATTAAGAAGAAAATCAATTCTGAATTTCCATAGAGAAACTGACATTGAAGCATAAGTGAGGATTTTTATAGGACATGTCATGTCACAGTGCTGTACACTGGCTTTCAATTCTTTGAATCCAGATAAAGAAGCCAAATTGCTGGACACGATGTGATCATTTTGATATAAGACTTTGTATATTGAACTATCACATCTTACAATAAAGAAATAACTATCATTTTTTCTACTTTTGTCTTGAATTTGAAGCTGTAAAATTTGAATCTGGGAATTTATTTTATTTTTTAAAACAGAACCTTCAGAGGAAAGTGTTCAGTAATTAGCTCATGTTAGTTTCAATTGCTGGATTGATTCCCAGGTCTTAGCCTTCTCTCCTGTGGGAAATTTTGATCATAAAATTCAAAGGCTGACCTTGGTTTTGATTTTATAAGGAATATTATTTTCAGTTCGACCTTCACAATCTAGATGGAAGGAAGATGAAAGGCTTAGCTGAAACTGAACACTATGCCTACAGTCCAAGAAAGAAAGAATATAAAAAGTTAAACTTTCAGAATAATAAATTATACATGAGAAGATATATGCTAATAGTATAATCTGAAGTCACCAGATTGTCTGCATTATGTAAACTTGTAGGTGTTATGTTAGTTGAAAGGTAATAATGGCTTTTAAAAAACAGTGAATAGTTTTATGGAAGAAAAATATTTTCTTAATTATAAAATTCCACATTATACAAAACACTTGCAGAAATTATGCCTATATAAATGGTAGGTAACATTACCAGAATTCTAGATATTTTAACTTATTTTGTATATGTGCAAGTGGTATACACACCATTTTGTCTTTATAAAATTTATAAAAGTTTATTGAGAAGGCATCTAGAGGCATGCACTTACTTAAAACCTCATTCTAGGAAAATTATCAAGTACTAATTTTTTAAGGAAAGTATTCTTTGTATCAATTGATAATCCTGTGACTCATTTTATTAAATGTCATTTGTTTGGATTAAAATATCGCCAAATACTCTCATTCACAGTTGAAAGTGTTTAAAACTTAGATTTTAAAAATATGCCATGATAATTGGAGTTTTGTAAGAAATAAAGGTCAAAAAATAAAAGCATGATATAGTACAGCAGGCAAAGCATCTTACCAATTTGCCGAGAGAAAGATAATTTGTCACTTTCTGAGGGAATAGATTTTTTGTCATCTTTAAGTGTCAAGAACAAGGCTGCTACTGTCCATGATGTCCCTTTTACCCTTGATCAACATTTTTATTTCTTATTACACTAATGTCAAAGTTGCTTCCTTTGAGAAAGAGTGAAAGAATATCATCTGGATATCACACCCCATAACTTCACTGATGAACAGTGCAGTTCTGCCCAGGATCAGGCTATCCCGTGCCAACAGTTGATCTTAAAACACAAAAATATACTTGGCTTCATAAATTATTACTAACATTATTATTTTTTTATTTAAAATATATTCCACACTTTTAAAGTGTTTTCATATTTGTGAGTAGTCACAGCTTGATTATGGAAACAGAGTAGTGTGACCAGAGGATGACACACTGCAAGAATTACATATTCATTCCCCAGTATTGGGGTGTAAATGAAGCCAGAACATAAAAGTTATAGGTCAAGATTCCAAATGAACAATGTCAGAGTCAATTTTCCTATAAATGTCAAATTGGACATTTTCTGATTTGATGCTGTGTCAATCAGTTTTGTAAAGTGTTCATCACAGTGACAGAATAATTTAGAAAAGTCAGCTGTGTTCTGATAATCAGCAACAGATATGTTTCCTTATTCATTCCAAGATGATAGATACGAACATATATGTTTTTGCTTCAAGTTCTGTCATAACTTAGCCTGAAGTTTAACTTAAAGAAAAATTCCCCTACCCTCAATCCCCATCCAGACTTCTCCTCTTAAAAGCCTATAGCTGGTAATTAAAGCAATAAATATTTAATGAGTGTCTTAAAAGTTCTCAATGATTTTAGGAATAATGTAACCACGATAGGATCCTAGACATGTAAGATACAGAGAAATAAATTATAAAAATGAGGCTGTAAATAATAATGAAAAAGTGAGAAAGTTTTCACATATAATATACATCTATTTCATTTGGTGTCAATGTTAGTGATAACTATAGTAATTGTTCATAAGTATCGTTTTTATTGTGTGTCCCATACTGGGATACATAATTTACACATATTATCTATGCAATGCTCATAATCACAACATGATCATTCTAATTTATAGCTGAGATAAAAGTGAAACTTTTTGACATTAAATAATTTGCAAGTAAATGTTGGAATCAAAATTTTAATTCAAGATCTGCCTAAACACAGAAAGAGACATAGGTAATCATTGAGATATTATATATGTATACAAACATAATCAAATAGAGCAAAGGAAAAAAAATGTTATTACCATACAGTACTACCTTTAATTTAAAGGACCTTTACTATGTATAAAGAAAATAAAAAGACAATCCTTTCAGATGGAGGAATTAAAAAGAAGGAGAATGCCAAGTTCGAGATATAGAAGTGGACTTAGGTGAAGTTTTTTTTAAATCTTTTCAAGACTGGGAAATCAAAATGACAATAGACCCATGACCTACTTCCGTGCACTAGCCAGCGTATACGTGGAAGATCAGCTTGGTACATTAAAGAAGTCCCGAGCAGAAATACCTGACAATATCCCTGGCACCAATATGACCCATAAAGCAGAGGAGTCACCTGACATTAAGGAAGACTGAATATTTGGAAAATGGGCACACCAGAGGTATCTGATGTAGACCGATGACACAGGGGCTTTCCTCATATGTTACTTCATGCCATGAGAACCCTGTAAGTATCACCTCTTCCTGATAGTCTGGGAGACGGTTCGCTTTAAGACTGAGACTAAATTTCTACCATAAGTGAAACAAATACAGTATTTATATTTCTAAGTTATGGTGTAGAATACTTAGTTTCTAATTATGGAAGCTTCACCATCAAATGGGTTACAATTACAGTGCAGTAAATATTTTCATAAGAAACTGAATTGTAACACTAATAATTGGAAATGGGTATTTTTGAGACAATGGGTATGACCCTCATGGAGAATTTATGCATAAACATAAATGTCGTATTTCACAATTTTTAGTGGATGGAGAAATATCAGCAAACTATGATAAGAGGAATTCTGAAACATTGTTATATATGACTTGGCAAATCCTAGTGGATGTAGAGTATTCAGCAGATATATGTACAAGAATGAGGAAAGGTTTAATATGGTCTTACAGGTTTCTGACAGCATTAAATTTGCTATTCCCGATAAATTGTAAAGAAAAGAGGGGTGAGAAATATGCTTTTTAAATTTTCTCTAAAATTGCATTTTAAAACAAATAAAACTAAACAGCTCGTCTAGAAAATGAAGGAACACGTAATGCCTAAAGTTGCCAGTGTTCTGGAAAAAAAAGGCCACCTTTGTTTTCCTCATTGGAAAATATCGCAGAAGTTAGGCGCTCACCATTTGCAAAAATCACCAAGACCATGGGGGAAATAACAAAATAATAGAACTCGTGATGCTTTACAGAAATGAAATTCCTTTGTTTGGATAGTAGACATTTGAATCTTGATTATGGCAGTTTGTTACCATTCTGAGGCATTTGAAAATATGCAGGAAGTACTAATAGTGTGTTTCCTTGTTGTGACAGGGTGAAAGTGTGTATGTGCAGAAAGCAATGGCATTGGTGCAATGTCTTCAGAAGATTAGTTTTAAATTTTTAACCAAGATAAAAGTAATTGAAACATAAAAATATTCAGTGAAAGTGGCTTAATAGCTGAATATTTTAAGTTTTTAATGCCCTGTAAATCTGGAAGAACTCAGATTAAGTTTTTGAAGTTTTACCAGAAGCTAGAGAAATAGTGATTTTGTGTGACATTGAGACGAGAGACTTACACACACTGGATCTGGGAGTTTTGGAGCTAGGAATACAAGTCCCACATAGAACATGTGTGTATTGGGATAAAACTGGGCACAACAGCACTCTAAAATTTCTGCTTCATTTAAAGGTTGTCTTCTGCCTCTTTCAATTGCTGAAAATAGTAAATTGAAATAAAACATCTCTCTGAGTAATTAAACCTTGACCACTTCAAAGACACCAGATACTGCCAGTACACACAAAGATTAGTTACAGAAATTAAAATTTGAAGCCTTTATATCTCCTCAGAAGCCTATTGTTTAGAGGATTGAATCCTGGAAACTAATTGGTGCTGAGAAAATTGGCTAGCCATAAGTAGAAAGCTGAAACTGGATCCTTTCCTTACCCCTTATATGAAGATTAATTCAAGATGGATTAGAGACTTAAATGTTAGACCTAATACCATAAAAACCCTAGAAGAAAATCTAGGTAGTACCATTCAGGACATAGGCATGGGCAAGGACTTCATGTCTAAANACAC
>NW_016825566.1:125733-127501 GCF_001698545.2 Rhinopithecus bieti | reverse complement strand
TCTAATAGCACAAAACATATGAATAAAAGAACACATTTTGCACAGTTATTTGCTGTTGGTCATTTTAATATGTATTATTTCATCAACTTATGTATGTTTTCTTTTCTCAATATTTCTATTAAATATATATTCATTTCATAAAGTATTTTCATTTAAATGTTTGATCTTTGTTTACTGTAAAGCATATTTAAAACATGTTGTTTGGACTAGGATTTTAAGAGTGTTTCAAGAATGAAAGGGGACTTAAAGTTTGATGTAACACTACTGCAAGACTAGCAATTTTGTCATAACAGAGACATACAATATGTATTTGAATACAGGATGATTTATTGATATTATAAAATATTACTTTATTTAACAAAAGAGATATTACTGAATCCGTTGTCTAGCCATAGCTATTCTAACTTTCTCTAGGGAACTAAACTTGAGAAGAGTAGTGACAAATACAAAAGCATAAATGCATTTATAGATAAAATTATGCAAGGCATAAAAATATTTCCGTCAGTGACAGACTGAATATAAGATGGTGGTCCCATAAGATTACAATAATGTATTTTGCTGCACTTTTCTGTGTTTAGGTGTTTTTAGATACACAGATACTTACCGTTGTGTTGTAATTATTTATAATATTCAATATTGTAACATTCTGTACAGATTTGTAACCTGGGAGCCATAGGCTATATCATATAGCTTATATTTATAATAGTCTATACCATGTATGTTTATGTTAAGTATATTCTGTGATGTGTGCACAATGACAAAATTGTCGAATAATACAATTTTCAGAATCTTCCTCTGTTGTTAAGTGATGCATGACTGTATCTAGTTGTGGGTAATATCCAAAGCAGAGATTCATTCATGGTCAGAGGATGAGTTTTGGTCTTAAAGCACTGTCATTAATCCCAGTTTACTAAAAATCTCTCTCTGGTTATATGACTAGCTTATTTGTGCTGCTATACTCAGAAGGTGAGACCTCATAAGATTTTATTTAACCATATGTGAAAGAAAGAAGAGAAAGAGGGACTACATTCAATGGCATGTAGAATTTTGCAATATCCTTAATACAGGCTGTTTTTAAAGACATAGCATTCTACCATGAAATAAAACTGAAGAGTTAGTCTTTACTGTGCAGGAAAGAAGAAAGAAAGAGTAGTAAGATATAATTGGGTAGGCTTTTATTGGAGATATTTCTGGATATTCCCAAAAGTGTACTTTAAGAAAATGTTTGCATGTCTTAACATCACAAATGTATGACTTGAATTCGTAACTCACAATAATTCTTGAAACATGCTTACTATTAAGCCAAATAGTAATCTAGTAAGAGATGGTATCAGTGTAACTCAACCATTATTTCAAAACAATATCAACAGTCATGCTTTAAGAAAATTTAGAAAGGTTATGAAACATTATATATGTAGTATTAGAAAGTCGTTTATTGAAGCAAGGGCATCCTATCTCACTTGGGCACAAAAGGAGGAAAGATATACAAACAAGGGATAGCCAAGTGACCTGCATAGATGACTATAAGTTGTGAATGAATAATTTGACTATGTTTTGCACTCTTTTATTTCATAAACAGAAACTGCAGTTCTATTTTCTTTTTTTTTTTATTATTATACTTTAAGTTCTAGGGTACATGTGCATAACGTGCAGGCTTGTTACATATGTATACTTATGCCATGTGGGTGTGCTGCACCCATCAACTCGTCAGCACCCATCAATTCATCATTTATATCATGTATAACTCCCCAATGCAATCCCTCCCTCC